>NC_053154.1:249551131-249751262 GCF_016835505.1 Polypterus senegalus
GCAATAACTGCAATCAAGCGTTTGCGATAACTTGCAATGAGTCTTTTACAGCGCTCTGGAGGAATTTTGGCCCACTCATCTTTGCAGAATTGTTGTAATTCAGCTTTATTTGAGGGTTTTCTAGCATGAACCGCCTTTTTAAGGTCATGCCATAGCATCTCAATTGGATTCAGGTCAGGACTTTGACTAGGCCACTCCAAAGTCTTCATTTTGTTTTCTTCAGCCATTCAGAGGTGGATTTGCTGGTGTGTTTTGGGTCATTGTCCTGTTGCAGCACCCAAGATCGCTTCAGCTTGAGTTGACGAACAGAAGGCCGGACATTCTCCTTCAGGATTTTTTGGTAGACAGAAGAATTCATGGTTCCATCTAACACAGCAAGCCTTCTAGGTCCTGAAGCAGAAAAACAACCCCAGACCATCACACTACCACCACCATATTTTACTGTTGGTATGATGTTCTTTTTCTGAAATGCGGTGTTCCTTTTACGCCAGATGTAACGGACATTTGCCTTCCAAAAGTTCAACTTTTGTCTCATCAGTCCACAAGGTATTTTCCCAAAAGTCTTGGCAATCATTGAGATATTTCTTAGCAAAATTGAGACAAGCCCTAATGTTCTTTTTGCTTAACAGTGATTTGCGTCTTGGAAATCTGCCATGCAGGCCGTTTTTGCCCAGTCTCTTTCTTATGGTGGAGTCGTGAACACTGACCTTAATTGAGGCAAGTGAGGCCTGCAGTTCTTTAGACGTTGTCCTGGGGTCTTTGTGACCTCTCGGATGAGTCGTCTCTGTACTCTTGGGGTAATTTTGGTCGGCCGGCCACTCCTGAGAAGGTTCACCACTTTTCCATGTTTTTGCCATTTGTGGATAATGGCTCTCACTGTGGTTCGCTGGAGTCCCAAAGCTTTAGAAATGGCTTTATAACCTTTACCAGACTGATAGATCTCAATTACTTCTGTTCTCATTTGTTCCTGAATTTCTTTGGATCTTGGCATGATGTCTAGCTTTTGAGGTGCTTTTGGTCTACTTCTCTGTGTCAGGCAGCTCCTATTTAAGTGATTTCTTGATTGAAACAGGTGTGGCAGTAATCAGGCCTGGGGGTGGCTACGGAAATTGAACTCAGGTGTGATACACCACAGTTAGGTTATTTTTAACAAGGGGCAATTACTTTTCACACAGGGCCATGTAGGTTTGGATTTTTTTTCTCCCTAAATAATAAAAACCATCATTTAAAAACTGCATTTTGTGTTTACTTATGTTATATTTGACTAATGGTTAAATGTGTTTGATGATCAGAAACATTTTGTGTGACAAACATGCAAAAGAATAAGAAATCAGGAAGGGGGCAAATAGTTTTTCACACCACTGTATGTATATATGCATATTGTAACGTGTGAGTCCCTGTCTTGCACTGCAAAACATGAGGCTCAGTCTCAGTACTTTAGCAAAGCCAGCTTTATTCAGCTATAAATGGGAACAGCACAGTTATTTTCCTATACAAAGACAGAGCAATCAGGCAGGGTTGTGGCCAGGTTAATGGCCAAGTAATACTGTTCCCTGCATTTGTAATGTTCCTTGCATCACCCATCAACAAGAGCACATATAGCACGACAATGATCAGCTCTGATTTGCTTTCACGGCGAGCTGCTGCTGGGCTTGGGAGCCTGTGGTTACCCTGACAACGGATAAGCTGTCTTCCACAGACACGGCGATCGCCCTTTGGGTCGGTCTTCGCCGTGTTGTCCCATTGGGGGGAGTCCCAAAAGAGTTTAGAAACCTTACAATATATAAACCTATATGAAACCTATGTGAGCTCTACAAGAAAATGCTGTCTGGGTTTGAATAGTACCCAGATCAGGGAGGATTTTGCACTTCATTTTAATGAATGTCTACAAAATTATAAATTATCAGAATTTTTTTTCTGCTCTAGGTGTAGCACCATCAAGTTGTATTAGAGCAGAAATTGTTATGGCCAGATGCCATACCCTAGAATGCAAAATATTAGGTGTTTTCTCAAATATCAAAAATGACAATTTTGTTAATTATAGAAATTGGCAGAACAATTCATTTAATTTGGCAACAGCATTGTAGTACAGTGGTTCTTGCTTCTCTTTGATGGATTTAGTATTCTCAATTCAAATAACACGAGTGGTTGCTATCTGAATGGGTTTCACTCAAGGTACTTCACTTTTTCTCCCACACCCTAAAGATGTGCTGGTTTGGTTAATGTGCTAGTATAAATTGTCCCAGTATATGTGTCTGGATGTGTGTGTGAGTATGTGAGTTCACCCTGCAAAAGACCAGAGACCAGTCCAGGATTGGTTCCTGCTCAAGAATCAATTATCAAGAATTCTGACGAATTCTGAGTCTGAGAGGAAATTGGCCTTATCCTTTATTGGTAGAACTAACATCAGAAGAAAATCTCATCTGAAATTAAGAGGAAATTGGATAACTTTTACTCTCTTCTGTTAAAAAATGTAATATGGTAAAATCTGAACAAAAAATGTAACATGGTTGTATCTTTGGCTTCCTCCAACCTTAACAAATACATAGGTTCTCAGACACGTGTTTAGAAATGCTACTGCAAAAGTAATGTACTGCACATAAATTATCCACAATTATTCTAACTGGGGAGTTAATTCATTTGTTAAAGACACAATACAGACTCAAAATGAAAATACTGTAAAACTGTCCGTAATGTACTTTATCCTTTATTTGAGAAATTAACACAAACGATTGTCTGGAAAGTATGAGGGCTGCTATTTATATTCCAACAGACAATGTTTCACTTACTTACTCATTTTATCTTTGCCCATTATACCTTATGGTGTTGGTGTCTTGAGCCAATGATTATATTCTTTCCCATCTTTTGCCAGGATCTTCACTTATTCAATGGTCATCCCTCTCTTTCTTGCCGTTTCTTTAATAATATCTTCCCACACCCTTCTAGGTCTTCCCCTCAGTCTTTTTCCTTCACCGTTTCACATTTCAAACACCATTTTGGGATACTTTTGATTACTCTCAAATACTCATACACTCTTTGCTGTTGTTTTACAGCTATCTGTACCCAAATTTGCCATTCATCTTTTAGTTGTTTACTTGTTATTTTCATTACTTTACCTTTCTCTGCATTTATTATCATGCCTTTTGCTTCAAGGTTGTTCACCAATGTTATTAATTTCCTTTGTAACTGTTGGTCACTTCTTGCAATTAGTGTTACATCATCTGCATATACCAGATCTTGGGTCTATATCAGATTCAATTTCTCAGTGTTTCATTTGGAATTTCTTTCTTGCCCATATTGATTATATAATCCATATACTGTATACCTCAGATAGTAAAGAACTGATACCCTTTTCATTTTCTGTTGTTCTGATGTTTGCCCATTTAATCGTACCTTTCCTAAGCATTTTCCATGAATACTTTGAATGACCTTTTTAATTTTTCTGATGCTTCCATTACATCTAAATCTTACAATATATATATATTTGTGGTACTCAATCATATGCTATATTTAAATCAGGTAATGTTTCAATATGGAATAACTCATTATGAACTGGATGGATAAACTCTTACACTGTGCCATTTTTCACTTTTGTGTGGGAATTAGAAGTTAGTTTATTTGTCTGCCCGTTGACAAAATACAAGTGTTTTTTGAGCACAAGTAGCTGAAAATGTTTACAAATCTTTTCATTCAAAACTGAAGTAGGTGAGACAATCTCACCTAAGTTGAGGGGCTGACACCCTTTTGGCCCCGTGTCATCAGGTTTGGTTATCAGGTATGGACACTTGAGAAAACTTCTTTTCTGATGGCAATGCTTCAACTATTTCATTTTGTTTATATATTTGAGATTTCCTGCATTTAATATTCTTTGCAAATATCTGTTTTGATTCCCTGTTATTTATGACTTTTCTGGATTAATACAATTTTGTTTTTGAACTTTTTTCCTTAATATTTCCAAATATATTTTTTCATAACATTTTGAATCATGTAGTTTCTGGTTTCAGTTTGTTCTGTGGTTTAATTCTGTTTTAAGAATATTAGTTTTACATTTGCATTATATTTTTGTTCAACCGTGTCTCCATTTTGGGCATCATTTTATTGAAATGTGGTTGTCAAGACTTATCTCCTAGTCCATTATCTTCTGCCTTAACACTAGAATTACCAGAGCCTACGAGAAAACTCCTTAAATCCGTTTGCACCTCTCTGTCAGTGTCTTTTGTCCTGTAAATGTGCCAATTAAGACAAGCAGCAAGCAGCCTGCTATTCCATCCCCCCTACAGTCGCAGAATGTTCACTAAGTTCTCCCAGCTCATGCCTTGTTTAATTATCTGGGAGTGAACTGCTGGAGTTTTAAAGTGGAAATAATAGATTGTTATTTGGAACACATGCATTTCATGTGTGTTCCATTTCTACAGTAATCTGTGTAAACACATTGTTAAAACAGAAACTTTTTCATATTTTAGTAATAAATGTTACAAAATGCAGGCATAAACTATAGAATGTGTGAAGCCTGAAGTCCAAATATCAAATAAACACTTTCACAAAAGGTTCAAGGATGATACAACAGCTTCCGTGGTGTAGCAGTAAGATTTGCTGACTTTCTCTTTCTTTTTTTTCTCCATGCTGCGTCGACATCGTGCACCATTAGACGTGAGCTTATTCAGTGCAGCAGGATCAACGCACATGTACTGTGCAAGGCATGCTTAGGGGCCACTGTCAAAAGAAGAGTGTTCATGGCTCATATTGCAGAGGAACTTCGTTGTCGCATCTTACTAGAAAAGGCGATGGAAAAAGAAAAGGAGGATGCAACATCGACAAGCTTCTGTTCCAAGACAGCTGCTTCCCCAGGAAAGTAAACTGAGTCAGTGTCAAGTGCCCTTTCAATGTAATAGAAACCACAGCACAGAGAAAAGTGTGTGCATTGGAACAGGTACACATGTCGTAAATGTAGGAAGGACGGATGGAGAAAAAAAAGACATTGGGACATTGGGTATAAATTTATGGTATAACTTAAGTTAGATTTTAACTTAAGTTAGATTTTTTTCAGTTTTATTCTCTCAATCACAATCACCCTCTAACACCCTGATCTGACTCTAAGTAACAGCGCCAGTGTAAATTCACATCCGATATAACACTGTTCGTTTTCAAATAATATTGCATTAGTGCGATGATGTTTTCTGATTGGTACTATTCAGGTCATAAAATGATTTCTTCAAAATGTTACGTATATTGTCTCTTTCTTTCAGGCATGTAATAGAAATAGAAACCACAGCATAGAGAGGAAGGACTGTCCTTGTGTATGTGAGAACTGTTAACATTTGAATTTGATGATTGCATATAGCGCTGAACTGACCTGATAAAATGTCACAAAATAAATAATTCCAAATATCATATATACCTACGTCTCTGTTTTTTTGGTTTTTTTTGACATCATAAACTGTAAGGTGTACACTAATTCTGCGTGAGCAGGAACACTCAATAAAACTGAATAAAAAAAAATAAAGTGATGGTGATATACGAAGAAGGCAGATTCACCAGCATTTGTGTGTCAGCTTTTATCCCTCCAGATCAAAAAAATGTCCAGTTCCATTGGCTCAAAACACTACTCACATCTACAGTTATTCCCAGTTTCAAATAAAAACTAACAGCGTCAGATCCCTAGGGTGGTAGTATGTATCATGACTGAGAGAATATAAGTGAAAAAAAAAAAATGGTAACTTTTACAAGTATAGTACTATAAATGTATGCGGTCTGTTACAGATGCAAACCAAATGTATGTGTGCACTGTATAATATTAACAATAAGAGCAGCTCACTACTGAAAACGGCAAATATAGGAGGCAGTCGGGATTGAACCGGGGACTCTTGATTACAAGTCAGCAAATTTTACCACTACACCATGGAAGCTGTTGTATTGTCCTTGGACCTTTTGTGAAAGTATTTATTTGAACTTTGGACTTCAGGCTTCACACATTCTATAGTTTATGCCTACATTTTGTAACATTTATTACTAAAATATGAAAAAGTTTCTGTTTTAACAATATGTTTACACAGAAAATGAACACACATAAAATGCATGTGTTCCAAATAACGATCTATTATTTCCACTGTAAAACTCCAGCATTTCACTCCCAGATAATCAAACAAGGCATGAGCTGGGAGCACTTTGTGAATTGTCTGCAACGGTGGGGGATGCAATAGCAGGCTGCCTGCCGCTTGTCTTAATCGGCACATTTATAGGACAAAAGAAGCTGATGGAGAGGTGCGAATGGATTTAAGGTGGGCCGTATTCACGAGTGTTCTTGTAGGCTCTGGTAATTCTAGTGTTAGAGAGCTGCTACATTTTCATCATTTTAGTCACTAAAACATTCATATGGCAAAGAGCATAATATGTTCCTGAAATATCAAGCTTCTAAAGAGAAAGAAAAAAGCCATAAAAGAAAAGGTGGATAATGTGATACAGCTTGCTGTTGGCTACAGTGAATAAAAAGGACAAAGACACAGGCTGATCTGTCATACATTGTAGTTGTGAATGCAACCTGATCAGCACAGTCTGTATCTGTCTGTGGTCAAGCTGCTACTTGATATCATGGCCATGTCTGAGCAAAGTCATCTTTCCAACGAGGATTTTTCTTTGTATACAGTCAATAAAATAAAACAGTCAGGGCACAAAAGAATATACACAAACATTCTTAAATGTAGGTAAGCTGCTATTTAAGACAGGGACTGATAGAAATGAATTAAAGAATCACAGCAAGTCTAAATGATTCTCTGTATAAAATGATGATAGAAATAGAAAGCTTAGGTAATGTTAGAGAAATCCACCTTAATAAAAAGATAAGTGTGTATGTCTGTACAGTTGTCATGTCTCTGTCATTCCAATAGATGGCACATCACAAACAGTTTCAGCAACAAAACACATTGCACTTTTCATTCCTATACATGGTGTGAATCATAAAACATTAACATTGTTTTTACAAATACCATCCCAAATGGCATATAACAGAAACATTGCATTGCCTGGTGTACTGTAAACATTAACACTGAGGTCTACAGTATATTGATTACTTGGATGGGCAGCACAGCTAGTTTGACAATAAAACTGAGAGTGAAATACAAACATTTAAAAGTGAAATGCCTTTGTTTGGGGCCCATCTTGACGATGTGAAATATATGTTAACCTCCCATATTTAACATTTGGAATATATGATACATTTTACCAATGAGAGAGTACTTTGGTATAGTTAAGAATACATTGGAATAAACAGGAATGGAAGATATGTCAAAAATATACTGTAAGAGTTTACTGATTCGGAAATGTTGAAGCTGAATGCAGACATTGAAAGAGCATACTGCTTAATTCTTAAAGGTTCTAAATTTTATAAATTTCAAGAAAAAAAAGATACTTCACACTAGTGAGAAGGGGAGATTCTTTTTTTTCACATACAGTATATATCTCTCTGTGGCAACAGCTGAATGGGGATGCATGCAATCCTATTAAACAATGACTGCATGCTGCGGTATAAGATAAATCCAGAAAAGATGAAGGTTATAGTTGAAGATCATAACCACATTTATAAGTCACCTGAACATACAATGAAAAACATGAAAATCTCATTTCTGTTTAAAATCCTGAATATAATCCAACTAGAGTATAGAACAGAGAATGCGAATGAACATGCTGAAGTGGTCACAACTTAAAATGTAAGAAATGGAAGAAACAACACTGCTAAAGCCCTTGAAGCTTTGAAGAACATCAATGATCAACATAAGTGGTATTCTTCAAATATGTCATATAATGCAAGTGCCTGCAATCAATTTCAACTATTTCATCTATTTTAATTATCTATGTGACTGCTATGTATTCATTTACTGTTCATTAATGCACTTGTTTAGCATCATTTGATTTAACACAAGTAATTCTATCACTATCTTTTGTAATTTATTTAAGAGAAGATACAATTTGAATGTGTATGAATGATGTATATTTTAGTGTAATTTTAAGTAAAAATCAAAAGGCAATATTAATAAGTGTAATGTATTTTAGTGTAACTCCAAGCAATAAGCCATTTAATAGTTCAGTTGTTTTTTATTTTACTAGTTTCCTTTATTGTTTGTTCTATCTTAATTCTATTTTTTGACAGTCCAATGATGTCTGTTTATGAATTACTGGTATGAATTATTATTTTTAACAATTTATTAGTCGCTGTTGTTAGAAAGGGACTATGTTTTTGGGCTTGATGTGCTTCTTGACATGAGACATTATAATGTATGAGATTAGGTTGTTGGTGGTGATTGTGCTGGGAATTGTGAGAGGGCAAGATGTAGATACACCTTGTATCAGGGTGGCAGGGTCTAGCAGTATGGAAGATAGGATTTTGCTAAAAATTAAAGAGGTGTTATTTTTCTTTATCTAACATTAGAAAGATTTAGATAAGAAAAAGCCATTCATCTCAACTAAGCTTGCTAGTCCTTCCCACTTAAATCCCCGAAAATAACATCAGGTCCAGTTTTGGAGGTCCATAAAGCCTACTTTCTGTCACACTACTTGGAAACTTTTTCATGTGGCTCTTTGTGAAGGAAAACCTGATAATATTTCTGCAAAATTTACCCTTAACATGTTTCCAACAGTATTCCATGTTCTTGTTGAACTCATTTTAAAGTAATATTCTCAATCCGCTGTATAAATTTCTTTCATAATTTTAAACTGAAAAGGCTCAGCTCTTTTTATCTTTCATTATAGCTCATCCTCCACAGTTCTGGAATGAGCCTAGTTGCTCTTCTCTGGACCTTTTCTAGCAATGCTATGTCCTTTTTGTCGCCTGGAGATCAAAACTCCACACAATACTCCAGATGAGGCCTCACCAGTACATTATAAAGCTTGAGCATAACCTCCTGGGACTTATACTCCACACATCATGCTATATGACCTAACATTCCGTTAGCCTTCTTAACCCTAGAATCTTTGAAGCTTTCGAAAAAACTTGTAATCCCAGCCCACCGTAAATTCCTTCGTACCTGTCCATCATTGTGTTTTGTTTTGTAAATTCATCGATCAGCACAAGCAGCCTGCTATCCCATCCCCCAACCCTACCGACAGAGCTGAGTCCGTCGCAAATTCTCAGAGCTCAGGTCTCTTTATCTGGGAATTAGGTGTCTGGAGTTGTAGAGGGTAAATAATATATCTTCATTTGGAATGCATGTATTTCATGTGTTCCATGTCTACAATGACTGTGTAAATGTACGATGAAATGTGAGGCAGGAATTGTTGAAAACATAACAAAAAATTGACAAAATGTAGACATGAAGTGTATAATGTGTGAAGGCTGAAGTCCAAATGTCAAACAAACACTTTCACAAATGGTACAAATATAACAAAACAAAATGAACATTTATTCAAGAATGGTGGTGTAGTGGTAAGAACTGCTGACTTGTAATCAAGAGGTTCGTGGTGTGATTCCAAGCTTGTCTCTTCTGAGTAGTGAGCTGCTCTTATTGTTACTATTATAGAATAAAAACATACATTTGATTTGAGTCTGTGACAGCTGGTGTAAATTTAGGGTATTTGTAAAATTTAGTTTTTTTTTTTTTTAAATTCAGTTTTATTCTCAATCATGTCCATGCTCCCCCCGATCTGCTACTGCTAGTTTTCAAATAAAGATGTGCTATAACCAAGGTGAACTCAGATGAGGATGAGGGTTCTACATCAGAGCAAGAGAACAGAAGCCTTCCTTGCAAGAAACGTCCACTCACACATAAGAACAATGTAGCTGCACAGGCATAAAAGCGAAAGATGCCACAGTTTGGATACAGCAAGCGTTCTACGTCATCCTGCCAGTCAGTCTGCCCCACACCTGGGGCCTCATGTATAAACGGTGCGTATGCACAGAAATGTTGCGTAAGAACTTTTCCACGTTCAAATCGCGATGTATAAAACCTACACTTGGCGTAAAGCCACGCACTTTTCCACGGTACCTCATGCCTTGTCGTACGCAAGTTCTCCGCTCGGTTTTGCAAACTGGCGGCACCCAGCGTCAAAGCAATGGTACTGTTCTTGTGTGATTACTCATTATTTTCATGACGCGGCTTTATAAATACACAGAAACTAACCGCATATTGTTTATTAGTGTAATGCATCTGATTGTAATTAACTCGTAACAATATAATGGTCCAGGGAACAGCCATAGTATTCCAAATACCATAACTGCTTTAGCGTTGTTACTCTCACTTCTCCTTCTTCTTCTTCTTCTTCTTTCAGCTCCTCCCGTTAGGAGTTACCACAGCGGATCATCTTTTTCCATATTACTCTCACTGCACGACTCGGAGTATTTATATCACTGTATCTGAGTGTGAATCACAGCAGCAGCTGATCGGAAGAGAATTATCGGTATACAGCTTTAAGGACACGCTGTCTCAGCCACTGCAAAATGTTTTAAAGCCTTTCCTGTACGGACCTCGCGGTTCAGAAACAGTTTAATCCCAAGAACTTTAAATGCACTCAATCAATTGCTCCTTGTAGAACGGTTTGTACTTATAAGTACAATCACCCCACTGTAAACTTGTACTACAGTTATAATATCGCACAACCTGAGCCACTTTATAAAGGGTGTATTCACATATGATGACGATATCATTTTTAAGGTGAAATGCAGCAAAATATGTTTGTTAAATTATACACATAAAACTTTAATTTCATTTAAATAATCTATATTCTTCACTGGGAGTGTCGTGAAGGATAGAATAATTAAACATGTACTACGAAGATATTTCAATGTTCTTTAAACATTTTGAAGAATCGGCGCTAAGCTTACAGATGGCTTAACGTCTATTACAGAGCTGATTGTATGGCGATCGGTTACTTAGGGAAAGAAAAGCAAGGACTCTTGGGGCGGCCACGCCAATATATATTGAATATAAAACAGAAAGAGAAAATAACAACACAGCTAAAAACGCAGCGTCAAATTTCGACAAAAGATAAATGCTTGTCATGAGCACGAGGCTCATGAAACACATGTTTAATAATGTGCTTTAGCTCCTATCATCATGAAAATGATATCACGTATACATCTCAGTATTTTAGTTATTCAGAGAGCTGTAATATCACAAATGTAATGGACTCTGTGTCCAGTTGGAGGAAGAGAGCCAGTTTAAGAAGCAAGTAGTGATTCACACACATAGATCACATACGATTAGAAGATCAAATACAAAACAAAGCATTTAACGTGCTACTTTAATTACGATGTAATTTTGAGAAACTGGTTAATTAAACGATTTTTAAGTTTATAATGTTCTACTAAATGACAAAATAAACTACGTGATTAAAGTGGAAAATTCGAGATTAAAGTTGACATTTCGTGCTTTTTCCCCACCGTGTGCCTTTTTCTCTGTACCCTAATAAGCTTTCATATGACACTCAGACAGTGGGCTTACAACTCTTCTTTTCACGGCAACTTTGATATGTGACTTCTTTTTTATTTCCGGCACTGTGCGATTTTGTGAATGTGAGCTTTCAAGTTTCTCCAACACGCTATGTCACTCGATCAACTTCATTTTGTTGATTATACCACGGTTTATTTGAACAAATAGTATGTTTTTCCTTTGCCTCCACTTGGTATTCGCTGAAATTCTTATATTTTCCCCGTGCTTTTCCCATTGTCTTTTCACAGAAGGCTGCGCTTAAGGGCGATTTATATTGATTTGCATATTCAAATAGGCGTAATTCTGGGAGGATTTGGGCGTTACATAATGCGCGTGCACGAGCGTTAGTTTTCACGCTGATCGGGATTTATGTAACGGAAGGACGTGGAAGTTGGAGTACGCACAGATTCCTGCATCTGGATTTTTCTGTGCGTAAGCACATTTCGGCTTTTGTGCTTACGCCATGTTATAGTGCGAGTTCTACGCACGGCGTTATACATGAGGCCCCTGTTCTTCAAAGAAAAAGCAGGGCGTACAGAGCTTGCCAGGGTATTGTGCAAAGTCCTGTTTGTAATTATGTTTTGTGATGGTCTTATATATGGAAAAACATTTATATGTTACTTATATAAAAGCCAGATGGAATGTTATTTACCTATATACTTTGATTTATTTACTTATCTTCCTACAGTGTCAAGTCACAAGTAGACTACACAGCTTCCTGTGTTTGATCGACACAAGCATTCTGACAAAGTGCATGTTTACTGAAGTGACATCTTCCTATATAATACGCTACCGTGGTTGTCTGTTTGTCGGTCCAGGATTTTAAATCACCTGTAGCTTGCAAACCGTTTGAACTGTTGACCTGAAATTTGGTACACGTATGCTACGTGAAATCTAGTATCTATCTACTATCTACTTTCGGGGTGATGATTGACCTCCAAGGTTATTACTCTTTTTATTTTTATTTCATTTTATTGTAGAATCAACTCTTGGCAGCGGCTAGCAGGGCAGCCGTGCGGTGCTTGTGTACAAGCGCTGTTCTAATTCCCTACCACCTTCGCCATCACTTCCCCTACCTCTTCATATCTTAAATCATTCTTGAGGCAGATTGAAGACTTAAGTGCCAGCTTAAGTGAAAAATTAAGGAAAACATACAAAGTAATTGCAACACAAACACTGACTTAATCAGTTTCAGTGGCAAAAGATGCTGAAGAAGAGGGCCACTAGGGTGGAGAAATGAAGGGCTGCTCTGGAAGCAACAAGAGCAACAACCTCTGAGTAAACGAATGCAGAGAAAAAGTATGAAAACTATGAATGCTCAAGTCAAGTCTATTCTGCAGTGCGCTGTTACTGGTGAAGTATAATAAAAATAAAAATAAATCAGATTCCTCCCCAGATCCAAGTAACAAAGCAAGCATTTGTTATATTATTTATGTATCCCACATCGACAAGAAAAAAAAAAATCTAAAAAAAAAAAAAAAAAAATTGCAAAAACCCAAAGTCATTGGAAAAAAAAGTATAGGAAATTCTGAAAGCGATCTAAACTTTTTTTGACTGACCACACACACTGTGGATTTCTCCAACTTCACAGTGCCTGATGTGACATTCCCAGAGGCTTTAGGATGATCCCCCTGGAGATGGTGCTGCAAATATTGAAGAGATGGATCCCACTTTTATACTTTTATTATTGTATGAAAGTAATTCAAAAACAACAGAAATAACAAACAAAAGAAAAAATATACTTAAACCACGGGACGATCCCTGGCTGAAACATAACACAGATTTTCATATGCATATCAATGCAGGTACTCTCAATACTACCTCATCAAAAAAGCTCTCTGCAGATGTATTAAAAGAGATTCAAAATGATATAGACAGGTACACCAGCAGTACTAAAATCACAAGTAAGACTAATAAACTATGTTGCAAACTATGGTGGCATGTGCACAATGCAAGACACACATTGCCTCTAGGTTTTACAAATTGGGGTGTGTGTGGAGTGATGGATGTGAAGGTTGTGGTTGGTTGTCACTGCTGGCTAGGATGAAATTCAATACTCATGACCAGAGCTGCCTTGCTTTTTTCTCATTAATGTACAGTCTCTGGTGAACAACATAGATGAACTATGGAGTGTGAGGAAACAAGTTGGACAGCAGTCAATTAGCAGTGAAGAGAGAAGCACCATTGTAGAGGAGGGGATAACCAAGGTTGTACCAGGCCAGGCTATAATGTCAGCAGATGGAAAAACACCAACCAGTGCAACCGGTTAGGGTGCCATTGAAGAAGGACTATAAATGTACAGTATTTGGTGAGCAAGGGATTAAAGGTTTACTTCCTATGTTAGTATAATGGGCCATGTTTTTTCTAGATTGTCAGTAGCTTGTTCACCATCTACTGTATTTTTAGTTTTGACATGTATGTCTTTCCACAGTAGTTCTTGTTTTGTGCCTCTCCCATTAATCAATGTTTGCTCCTATTAAATAATGTTTGCTGTTAACCTGTATAAAACTCATATACCATACATACTTTTCCTCATCTTGGTGGTTAAAAACTTTAATTCCTTTAGAGTTTCATTGTATGCCTTGGTGTTTTTATTGATTACAACCTTTCTTGACCAGATGATCAGTTTTTTAGAATGCCCTATTTTATGCAGAACCAGGTTTTCCATATTTACTTAGTATGTTTGCTTGGCTTTGGGGAATTTTAAATTCTACACAAATATCTTCATTGTGTGATTTTTGTTAGACAATGTGGACATCTTTGGAAGAACTTCTTACTGATCAGTGTATTTCAAATGAAGCTCTTTTCCTGCATACTGGTACTCTTCAGTCCACCAGCTATGTACAGTAATCCCTTGCTATATCGCGCTTCAACTTTTGCAGCTTCACTCTATCGCGGATTTTATATGTAAGCATATCTAAATATATAATGCGGATTTTTCGCTGCTTCACGGGTTCTGCGGACAATGGGTCTTTTTAATTCCGGTACATGCTTCCTCAGTTGGTTTGCCTAGTTGATTTCATACAAGGGACACTATTGGCGGATGGCTGAGAAGGTAACCAATCAGAGCACACAGTTAAGTTCCTGTGTGCTGATTGGCTCAGCGACGGGGCGCAGAATTCGATTCCGCGGCATTAACCAGAAAGTCTTGTCTCACTCATTCAGCATCAATGTGTTTCGCTGTGTAAAGAGTTAACTTTTGTTCTTTTTTGTGTTCATCTTTGTGCACAGTCAAGCCCTTCATTATGGCTCCAAAACGATCTGCTCCTGCTACTGCTTCAGGGGCCGTGCCCAAGCGCCAACAGAAGATGTTAACAATTGCCGAAAAGGTAAAAGTTTTGGATATGTTGAAGGAAGGGAAAAGCTACACCTCTGTAGGATGCCATTACGGCATCAATGAGTCCACGATTCTTTTTATTTAAAAAGGAGGAAAAGAATATAAGATCTACGGCTGCAGTGTCCTTTTAACCAGGGCGCAAAACGAGTTGTAAGTGGACATAATAAGGCAGTAGTCCGGATGGAATCTGCTTTAGGGATTTGGATTGAAGACTGCCGGAAGAAGAACAACGGCGGTGCTACACAATCGCCTGAAGAGGCTCCTTTAGAAGGGCTGTAACGCTCTCATTTGTTGTGCAGTAAAATTAAACTCATCGTTATCGGACAAGTCGTAACCATAATTAATTTTCTACTTACAGTACTTAGTACATGTACGTACGTTTAGTGTCACTGTACACACATTTACTGTATACAATTTTTCTTTCATTGTACGCATTTATTGCTGGTGGCCTGTCTATCGTAATGTCTGTAACATATGTGATATCGCAGACGCTCGATATCTTTAAAATAATATTTAGGTTTTACTAAATGTGTTTACATACATAATTTCAATGAATCTTACCTAATATCTAAGAGAATACAAAGGGTTTATGCTGTATAACTGTGCGGGGAATATTTATAAACAGTGTGGGAGACTTTATAAGGGCTTAAATTATATAAAAATAACCATACAAACATATGGTTTCTACATCTCAGATTTTCACCTATCTGTGGGGGTCCAGCGGAGAAGTAGTGTGTTAAAGAAGGAAAGAGAAAGAAAAGGAAACATTTTGAAAATAACGTAACATGATTGTCAAAGTAATTGTTTTGTGTATTTGGCGGCAGCGTCACAAAGTTTTTTTCATCTAGCTGCATCAGAAAATGTACCACGACGTCTGACACGCCTCCTTTTTACCGTTTTCTCACAGCTTGGATTGCTGCTGTCATATACACACACACACACACACACATACATATATATATATATATACATATACAGGGAGGGAAATAAGTATTTGATCCCATGCTGAATTTGTAAGTTTACTCACTTACAAAAAAATGAACCGTGTCTAATCTTTATGATAGTTTTATTTTAATGGAGAGAGACAGAATATTAACCAAAAATCCAGAAACAACACATTACATAAAAGTTATAAATTAATTTGCATGTCATTGAGAGAAATAAGTATTTGATCCCCTACAACCCAGCCAGAATTCTGGCTCGCACAGATTGGCCGTGTACGCACTCAATCAATCAATCAATCAATCAATCAATCAATCAATTACAGATACTCCTGATCTCAACTCATTATGTGTGTAAAGCACACCTGTCCGCAGAATCAATTTCCTCCATTCCAATCTCTCCACCACCATGTGCATGACTAAAGAGCTGTCAAAGGATGTCAGGGCACAAGACTGTAGACCTGCACAAGGCTGGAATGGGCTACAAGACCACCAGCAAGAAGCTTGGTGAGAAGGTGACAACTGTTGATGCAATTATTCGGAAGTGGAAGAAATATAAAATGACCATCAATCATCCAAGATCTTGCCTCATGGAGTGAGGATGATCATGGGAAAGGTGAGGGATCAACCCAAAATTACACAGGAGGAGCTTGTTAATGATCTGAAAGCAGTTGGGACCACAGTCACTAAGAACATCTTTGCATATAAGATAATTAGATACAAAAAAATGTTAAATGGAGTTGTTTTGCTTTTACAGTATTTAGAAAAAATATCTGTCAATGGGGTAAGCAAAATTTACTTGACAAGATTTCTTAAGGTAAGTTAAAATATCATAAATACAATAATTCTTACAGTAAGGAAAACAAAATTTAATGTCATGATATAAATACTTATGTAACACACTACGCCGCAATGGATTGAAATCTTGCAGTGCCCGCAAGGTCCCTCTGGTCTAGAAGACACATGTACAGACCTGGATGTTCACTGGCAAACTTATACACATAATGAGTTGAGATCAGGAGTATCTGTAATTGATTGATTGATTGATTGATTGATTGCAATCTGTGTGCCACATGGGGATACAGCCAAACTGTGGGAGCCACAATTCTGTCTGGGTTCTAGGGGATCAAATACTCATTTCACTCAATGACATGCAAATCAATTTAGAACTTTTATGTAATGTGTTTTTTCTGGATTTTTGGTTGATATTCTGTCTCTCCCCATTAAAATGAAACTACCATAAAAATTAGAGACTGCTCATTTCTTTGTAAGTGAGCAAACTTACAGATTCAGAAGGGGATCAAATACTTATTTCCCCCACTGTATATACACATACATATCTTCATATCTATATACATATCTACATATACACTTATATATATACATACCTATCTACATCATATATACACACACATACATACACACACACAAATTATATATATGTGTGTATGTATGTATGTGTGTGTGTGTATATGTATATATACATATATATATATATAAAATGTAGATGGGGTGTGTGTTTGTATATATATATATATATACACATACATACATATATATACACATACATACATATATATACACATACATATACTTGTGTGTATGTTTGTATGTGTCTATATGTGTGTGTATAGCTTTGGTCACTGAGTGCAAGGGAAAAATAATAAAATATAGTCTATAAGTTATTAAACAGTAAAACATTAACGTTTTAAGAAGTACAGGTACATTGAGCACTACTGGAGTGATTTCGGGTAAACTACATTTTGAAGACGGTGTAACACAACAGGTAAGTAACTAACAGCAGCTAAAATGTATATGGATCATCTCTCGGTAGTTGATCCCTTTTGAAAGGCGCTACACGACGGCTGTGGTATAGAAATTACATTTTCTATGTGAACGTTCAAATTTGTGCCTCTGGTAATGTGCCTTACCGGCATTTAAAGAAAATTAGTTTTGTGTCTTCTGCAGTGTTAAGAGAGAAAGGCTTTGGTTTGGGATAAAAGGAAAAAAAGGTGTAAAGAAAGGAAAGTTGCCTTTTCTTTTATATAGTATAGAGATGTGTTCGCTGACGTTATGATCGCCTTTTGGGGACAGTCTTGGGGTGGGTCTTGTGTAGACTGGTGAGACGTCCCGTCCATTAATCGGCTGTGATGGCACTGTGAGTCCTCCACTCGTATGCGTGTCTTCATAATCCGAGCTGACAACCTCATAATCGTAAACGTGCAAAAGAAAGTGTGAATCGCCTTAATATTAGTTTGCCGCGGTGTAGAAAAGGGGTCCCGTGTTTGCACTTGTCTGGGCTATAGCGCAGGGGGAGGATGAAAAAAATTAAAAGTGCTCACTTTGACTTAAGGCAGAAGCGCAGTCAGCGTCTCAAAGGCCGGCACAGCTATGCGCGCTGGCTGCTCGACTTTTGCAGGGCAGCAGACTACAGTTTTTGCAGACACGTTCATGATATCAAAGGTCTCAGCGCTCTTTGGAGGTCATTCATATATTATATATATAGCAAAATACCCGCCTCGCAGCGGAAAGTAGTGTGTTAAAGAAGTAATGAAAAGAAAAGGAAACATTTTAATAATAACGTAACATGATTGACATTGTCATGAGTGTTGCTGTCATATATATGCCTGCCTAAATAAGTCACCCTCGCTTTGCTCTTACTTTATTTACCGTTCATTTAATCATGGCTAATGGCGGAAAAATTATAAAATGGAAGGAGGATGGCTTTACCAAAACAATTATTGATGGCGAATCGATTATTCATAAAGCTTGAATTGGTGATCTGTTTTCTATGTTAACCTCATATTTTTTCATACTTCTTCTCAAACTAAGGTGGTGCGAGGGTAAAATGAATCTGGATGCTGATCAATGTAATCCGTGTACCAGGAAATCATGCATTGACAGAAGTTCCCCTTTGCTTGTAATGCAAAGTGTGATTAAATGCATTATTTTTAATGCGTTATGGAGCACATGCATCAAGCTTCTCAGCTGTGCTTGTGCTAAGAAAAGGAAAGATTTTAAAAATAACGTAACACGATTGTCAATGTAACCTTTTGTAAGTAGTGCCTGGAGGATTCAGTGTGTAGAAACTCTAGAGACAGCGTGTGTATTAACTTGTGGATTTTTCTGGGAGTATTTGGTGGCAGTGTGACAAAGTTGCTTCGAAGAGGCGGCGCGAGGTCAGCTCAGAGCGAAATGAGGTAAATGGGAGGGGATATGATGACGTGACTCCCCCACCCGCCTTATCCGTCAATCCCCCACAAACACAGTCTCTCGGAATTTGCATAAGCACACCCCTTCACCTACAATTTTAACTTAGTTACAAAGTGATCAAAACTCTCGTTTATATCCTGCGTCCTCTCATTAAACTTGTATCCCGCATTACCTGTGGGCATGTGAAACGCCAGCGTAGCCTGTCTATGAACTTAATTTAAAGTTTAGGTTTACACCTTGCTTTCTTTCCGAGGTAGCAGCAGTCATGAATATGGTAGTATATGTCACTCGCTCGCTTCTTATTGTTTTTCGCTGTCTTCTCAATTATATAATGCATGTTTTCTTAAGCGCTTTTTGGAGGTCTTCCTGGTTTTCTACGCACTGCGTTGACAATCAGTTCACGTGATTACGTGGAGGCGTGATGATGTCACACGAAACTCCGCCCCCCCACGTCATTCCAGCTCAACTCCATTACAGTTAATGGAGAAAAATACCTTCCAGTTATGACCATTATGCGTAGAATTTCGAAATGAAACCTGCCCAACTTTTGTAAGTAAGGTGTAAGGAATGAGCCTGCCAAATTTCAGCCTTCTACCTACATGGGAAGTTGGAGAATTAGTGATGAGTCAGTGAGTGAGTGAGTGAGGGCTTTGCCTTTTATTAGTATAGATTCATTTTGAAGAATCTGTAGAAGGAAGACTTCACCAAAACATTGTTTTATTGCATTTTGTAGACATCTTTGCTCAAGAAAACATATGGTCCAAATAACCTATAGGATATAGATGGAATTGTTTATATACTGTGTTTTTAATTTAAAGCACAAGTGGCTTGCTTCAGGTCTCAGAGGGATTATTAGATAAGGAATGAACTACCAACCTTATAAGTTGTAGTTTTAAGTCTAATACCCAAGCCTCATGGCTGCATTGCATACATTGAAGGAAATGTTCATTACATTAAGCTTTTGAGCATTCATCAGTTGAGTAAATAACAATTAACGAAACATGATGTACTGATTCAAAGAGACATTTGGGAATTTTAGAAAGTGGACCAGTAGAGAAGATGAAAACAGAAGCCATGTTAAGTTTGATAACTGGAAATAGTCATAAGATAAAGTCTTTAAACAAGACATAATCTATACAACGATCTATATTTATAAAATACTATGGGTTGTGTCTATTTGCCATGCGATTACTCATGAACCACTGGGGCTAGAACTTTCATTTTGGCCTTAATCGAAAGCTTAAAATGTGATATGTCCTGGTGAAGCAAAAAATGTAGTTGGTGGCAACCTCCACAAGGTTTTGAGGGTTCATGCCTCTTTCCTGCAGCAAATTGCATTAGGTAGAAGGTGACATGGGTTAACACTAGAATTACCAAAGCCTACGAAAAAACTCGTAGATCCATCCCACCTTAAATCACTTTGCACCTCTCCATCAGCGTCTTTTGTCCTGTAAATGTGTCGATATGCAGCAAGCAGCCTACTATCACATCCTCCTACCGCAGCACAGTTTTCTCAGCTCAAGTCTGTTTACCTGCATGTCAGTTGCTTACAGTTGTATAGAGTGAGAAGTCAAGCAAAATGACACCTTTTATAAATACTATATCGTTATTTGGAACACATGCATTTCATGTGTGTTCCGTGTCTACAACAATCTAAGTAAACTCATTGTAAAAACAGAAACTTTTTCATGTTTTAGTAATAATTGACAAAATATAGACATGAAGTGTACAATATGTGAAGCCTGAAGTCTAAATATCAAATAAACACTTTCACAAAAGGTACAAATATAACAGAACAAGTGCGCTTCTATTCAAGACTATAACTGCAGAAAAAGAACCCGTATTAGGGTGCGACATTGACACGCATTTGCTAGAAAAGCTTCCGTGGCGCAACGGTATCAACTGTTGACTGGTAATCAAAACTTTACGTGTTTAACCCCGAACGAATCCGTTTTGAGAAGTGAGCTGCTCTTATTCTTGCTATCTCAGAATAAAAACATACATTTGATTTCAGTCTGTAACAGCCGGTGTAAATTTATGATACTTGTAAAGGTTAGCTTTTTTTTTTTATTCAGTTTTATTCTCTTAGTCACGTTCACGATCCCACCCCCCACCCTCCACATCTGACACTGCTGTTTTCACATAAAGACACATTATAACAGAGGTGAACTCAGATCATGACGATGGTTCTACATCGGAGTAATAATGCACATTGCACTTTTGCCATTGCTGTACTTTGTATATGTACACGGGAAGCTCTGCAGTCTACTTGTGACTTTACGCTGTAGGAAGTAAGTAAATAAATAAAGGCAAATAAGTAAATAACATTCGATTTGGCTCTTATATACAAAGTACAGCGATGGCAGCTTCCACCTTCAGCTATAGACTCTCCACTCTAGTGTTTAGATCTGGACGGTGCATGTGCCCAAAACATTAACATTTATATGTTACTTACATAAAAGCCAGATCGAATGTTATTTACCTTAATTTATTTACTTACTTCCTACAGCATAAAGTCACAAGTAGACTGCAGAGCTTCCTGTGTTTGATCAACACGGGCATGCTCAAAAAATACATGTGTAATGCCACGAAAAGTACCTGCTGACACTTTAGTATGCAAGCAATGGTAGAAGAATGCAGTTAGACTTTTTTTTGAGCACATATCCCGTCCAGTTCTAAACAGTAGTGTGGAGAGTCGCTCGCGTACTGAAGAGTCTATAGCTGCAGGTGGAAGCTGCTGTCACTGTACTTTGTATATTATAGCCTGATCGAATGTTATTTACTTTTTTACCTTTATTTATTTACTTACTTCCTACAGCGTAAAGTCACCAATCACAACATATAAATTACAATGAAATAAAATGTAAAAAGCTGAAAGTGTATACTTTTTACAGCTACAGCATCAGAAGATCATTCTTTGATAAGCTGAGAAGCACTTTAGAATCTAACATGGTCAACAGGGCTCTGGTAGATTAACTAAACTAATGTGGAAAATCTTTGCCTTTAAAGGCACCTAATATAGGATGCTTTTTTGCCTTTTTCAAGGATCATGACATTTTTGTATTGAGGAGACATTCCAAATTTAGCAGGTGCATCATGGCAGAACTTTTGATGAACAGTTGTTATTGTTGTAAACAGTAAATATATATACTGTGGGGCTATTTCCTGTTTGGAAGGACAGCTAGAGACTGTGGTAATGCAACTTGTTGAACCTTTCACAGAAAAAGGAAAATTGTCACAGCTGGCAATTTTTTCACATTACTTTCCCTGGTCAACAAGCTAATTCCCAAAAATACAATCCTTCTCAGTACCATAAACCAAATGAGATGAGAGTTGTTACCCTCCATAAGAGTCAATTTACTATTTGCATTGATTTTGGTCATCTGCAGTTTATGTTTCTGTTTCCTGTTATGAAAAATAGATTGCTGCAGGAGACAAATTGTCTGAATGCTACTATGCAGGCCCATTTTTTTCTGATTTAAGGTCTGAAATAACTAATGTCAAATCAGAGTATTCCACATTGTAACTAAAATCATATTTTATAAAGTCCAATATCTTTCAATGTGTTCAGGAGATTGTCTTACATAAAGAAACTGTATTGCTGAAAAAAACAGGTTGATTAGGGATCTGTTCAGGAAAGCAGGATTAATGTGAAATCTGGTTAAATTTTGTATTCACAGAAATCTGTCTAATTCCATTCCAAAACACCTGGATGAAGCAAAAAACCTGCACTTCTGGAACAGATTATACCAGAATAACATGATCCATGAAGGCAAAATGTGGATAATTCACTAATCCTATTTTTTGGAGTGGAATCAGGATTTTCCTGTTCCAGAAAGAAATATTTGGCAAAATCTAGCTCAGTTGCTGGGGCAAACAATGCTATGAAACTAACCTGCAAAAAGCAGATTTAATATGGTAACACTTTGAGGTTGCAATAATTAAGGTACAGAGCATTCATTCATAAGACCTTAGTCTGCAAATGTCCTGTCAGAAATACTGATGCTAGCTGAACAATATAAGAAGCAGAAAAAAGCTGATAAATGTTTAAAATATAATGCCCTTCCTGAATGAACAACTGATATCAAATTCTGGGCAGAAAAACTTATACAGACTGTGATCAGGCATTCTGGCATGTCCAGAGAAGAGTCTGAATGAATGTCACTGTTTTACAGCTAACTATAATATATATGAGCAAATTTCTAAAACATATGTTTAGTTTCACACATTGTGGCTTCGAGCTTTTGTCAATGCATATGAACATTTCACACACTTTTTTTTTTGGTATATGGTAGTATGCTTCATAACATTGATGATGTCACGCATATAATATTAATCAATATTTTTAATCAGTGCATGATATAATTTTACAATTTAATACAAGTATACCCTTATATGAAGTTATAACAATACATTTTTAAACATAAGGATAAGAACTGAATGTAAATTAACTAAAAGTTGCTTTAAGCTTAGGCACGTGAGGCTTTTCCCTCATCTTAGAGGAGCCAACAAGATATTTGCTAAGGCTATCTACAAAGGCAATATTCAGATTAATGCGAGTCTCAAAAGGAGTCAAAAAATACTGATGGCACATTGTTGATTGGATGAAGCTCTGGATATGAGTAGGATTCCGTGATGTATTAGATAAGGTAATGTAACAGAAAAGCATAAAGGTATAAACTCAATTGTTTTATTCAGTGCTGACTCCATGGACTGAGACATTTCTGCATACCTGTGTACAAATAAAGAATTTTTATGCATTTTCATCTGGTCTCCATGAATGACTACTTTGAAAACAGAGGAAAGTTTTTCAACTACAATATTGGTAAAACAATCGAGAAAGTGTGCCTAAACTTTGAAGTGGCAGCTGCTCACACACATGCACAGGCTGTCTTCCCAGAGACAGAAATAAATAACCACCATCAAAGAGAAAATCCACAGCGTTGCAGGTAGTGCAATCAAATTTAAAACAAACATGGCATTTCTGAGCAATAATAACTGACAAAAGACTGGTAGAACAAGCTGGCCACCTTCTGTCTTTCTGTGGAGCTCATCACCTTTTAAAGAAATGCCTCTGAAGACTCTCCTCTTCATGTAATGTTTATATCCAATATGTTTATTAATACATTTTTTTATTTGGGGTCCTGTATTGAAATAAGACAGCAATATTACTTCTGCTTTGCATTATAGTTAATTTGGCTGATGACTTTACAAATGAATCACAAATATGTATATTAAATACTCGGTACAAATGTCAGTGTGTCCTCTTATCCATTCCTGAAATAATATGAGATGCTAGACACATAATTACTGGACAAATGTTGAGGCCAGATATCCAAGGTCTCACAGTAAGCTGCATGGTAAGTTACCAGTCAAAGAATGGGCACTGTGAGTCTGCTGTTGCAGATGTGTACATGATAGTAATGAATCTTTAGTTTCTTTTGGCATGTAATTACCTGATAATGCAGGGTTCAGTGCAGGCAGGATAATGTTCAACATCTTTCACAGTAACTACTTGAGCATCTCTTTTTAGTTATCATTGATATTACAGAAATAGAATATAATGCTTATTTTGGGCATACAACGTTTCAAGTAATGTAGTATTGCCAGGGGTCCATTTTGCACATTGCAAAAATTTACCACACAAAGTTTACATAGTTGTCAATGATTAACTGTTTTTTTTTTAACACATTTACTCTATCAGTTATATTCCTCCACACCATCACCCTTTCCTTGGCAACTGTTGCTATATCGCTTCACTTTTGGGGAATATGCGGATAATTTTCATGCACTGCTGCCAGCACGTGAAGGTTGTTTCCTCTGTTTCTCAGACTTGCAGTCTTTGGTTGATTGGCTTTTCAATGCTCAGCTCGCAAGGATGCTCAGTTCATTAGGCCTTTTATGTAACATTTGCCATGAACTCACATTAATCCGGATGAAACTATTCGGGATTACGTGAGCCGATTGAAATCTGATGTTCTGGGACCGGCTAACCCTCTGGTGCAAAATTGTGCTATAGCAAACTGGAATTTGTTCTGAGATCCAGGATCTAATCTCATTTTATGGAACAGAACCCCAGACAACAAAGGCTGCTGGAAAAATGTAAAAATGTTATGATATGAACAAGTTTATTGTATTAATTATTTTTATTTCTCTTTTGCTTATATTTTTAAATTGTTATTCTGATTATGTAATCTTGCCAAATTTTGTGCATTTGTTTTTCAAGGACACAGGCATTTTGTACATTTTTTTGCAAGAGTCTTCATTTTGGTTTATCAGGATTAAATACTACTGTTATTTTGTGTATTGAGTAACTATAATGCTGCATAATTGCTAGGCATGTTGTGCATGCGCCATGAGACCCGAGACATCATGGTGGGCATGAAATATAACAGGGGTTCTCAATTATGGTCCTGGAAGGCCACTGCAGGATCCAACCAGTTTTCTAATTAGAAGCCAGGCATAGCAGATAATGAAATGGTATTTAAGATTATAGATTGTTGGTGCTTTCATTCATCCAAGACAAATCTTTATCACATTGTAGATTTTTTGTTTTCCGAGAACATTACTCATAATTTTTGTGATCTAGAACTGATTTTACCTCTTTCACCTTCCAGTTCCGGATTTATTTCAAAACGTTTCATTAACACAGATTTAAATGGAAGCATGTTACCTGGAGACCCAGTGGTTCGCTTGTTATTTGCACCTCATTTTTAACTGATGGCTAGTTAAGAACACAGACAGCAATTAAAACCTGAATGCAGCTGTTTAAAGCAAAAATAAGCAATTAAGGATTCTGAATCATAACAAGTGAATTAATTAAAACTAAGCCCAAAAAATATTACTTATTTTTAATTAGAGATAGAGACAGAGGTGTTAGGAGCACACGCTGATACAGTGCATTACCGCACCCACCACATGACAATCCAACTCAGGATCCCAGATTAGGACCTGAGTGCCAGCCATGCGATGAGTGACACCTCAGCACCACACTAGTTCATGCTTTCTAATTAAAACATTTCTTAAAGTGAAAACCTGCTGCCATCTGGATATAATGTGTAAAATTGCTGCTTGCATTAAAAAGTGTCAGAACTTTAAGCAACTAAAAGAAAAAATGAACATAGGCTAGCACTCAATTAGTCGATCAATTATGGACAATTCTACTTCTTTGAAGTACTAGGGGGCTCTGCCCCTTGCTCGCTTTGCTCGCCAACCCCCGGGCGGGTACTACACGCTAGCCACTTCACGGATCTGCTGCTCGTGTATGGGGATGTACAATTTAAACAAATTGTTATTTTCATGAGAATTGTTACATATGCATAACAGAACTAACTACTTTACATTACAGCGAGTAATTAACCAGTAAAAAATAGTAAAATGTAATAAATTGAAAGAAAATGATGTTTCATGTTGCGTTAGAGGTATTCATTGAGTTATACGTTTTTGTTCTGTTTGGCTTTGAAATTAACACACAAATAATTTTTAAACTTACACTTTTACTGTAAAACCTCAGTAAAAACAATTATTTTTATGAACTTTTCGGCAATATCACATTGAATTTTGATTTGGTGTTTGGACTTGCATCGTGACAACGAAATGTATAACTGCCCATGAGTGAATATCATTTCTTTCTCTGTAATAAATAAACTGTCTTTTTCAAATGTTTGTCCATGTGATGTGTTAATCGTCATAACAAAAGCTATTCTAACGGGAAACTGTAAATGTTTTAATACAAATAGCATATCAAGTTCTCCTTTGGTGTCTAATATTATCCGCGGTAGATGTACTACATAACCTTTCTTGTCACCTGTTAAAATTTTACATGTCAGAATTGTTCAACACTATAGTCTATTGATATGCATTTAGCCATGTCACCGGTCGACAATTTTTGTGTTAATTCATTTGACTTCATCGTTTCTAGGTGCTAGGATTGCCCTTGTACTCATTTCTTCTGTTGATAACCCTTCGGGATAAAATTCTTCAATAAGAGTTGGACATAATAAGTTTTCTTTTATTGAGAACTTAAAGTGAGGAAAACGTAAAAATTTATAAGAGCTGAGAGTGCAGGAACTGTGTCTGACAAAAGCATTCACACGAATGAGAGGTAAGAGGATTGTGGGCGTGGTTGAAAATGGTTGAGAGGAGGGTGGAACTTGAAAAAATCACTTGCCAATAGTCTCATCTGAAGATTTTCTTTTACAATAGAGAGATTTGAACCACTTAGCATAGTAACCAGACACCCAAAATGGCAGCGCTTCTTAGAGTAATCAAAAAAAATAATGGTGCATATGAAAAACAACACACAGAATGCTGACAGGAGACTTTACAAAAATAACAGCAAAAATGAAAACAATAAGAAAAACAAAAAAAAAGTACATTAATACATTTTATTGATAATTCTTGTATGAAGACTTGTGAAATGTTGTGATGCATTCAATGAGAATGTTGTCATTGGCGAACTGTCTGACATAACCCAAATGTGAAATGGAGTCATTACACCCATAGTGTGAGCAAAGGCTTAGAGATGATATCCTTGAGAATTTACATCCCGTTTCTTCACTAAAGAAACCTAAGAACCAATAATAACAAGCACAGAACAATATCCATATAAAATATTTGTCTTTAACAAGAGGTTTGAAAGGGAGTTAGACATAGAGCTGTAAGTAAAAATGATTCAGACCAATGTGTTAATTGATTCTAAATGCTGGGGTATATCACAAAGCCTTTGGGACACCTTATCTTTTGCTGATTTCTTTGCTCTGCAAGAAAAACATTTTTTCAGACTTATATTAGTTTTTTAAGTAAATGATGAACACAACTATGTTTTGATAAAACAGAACACAGAACCAGCAGAATAAAAAAACACTTCCATAACAAAGAGCCATAATGGGCTCCATTTCTAATTTCGGAATGTAATCAGCACAATTCTGTGCACATTGAAATCGGTTATACATTAGTTTCATATATTAAGTAAACTATGCAAGAACAGTGCTTGAGTGCCCTATATACTTTTCAAACCAATGTAATATACTAAAGTAGTCAGTAGCCTAAACCTAATGACAATTAAAATTGTGTTTCCTTCATCAGAAGATATTATTACTATTATTACTACAATCATTAATTTGTCTTTATTTTATTCATGATATTTTAACCTTGTTAGCTGACCCGTGAAAAATGAGATGTAAGCACATACTGAATGTAAGAAAGAAGAATCTCTTCCCAGATGTTTTTTTAAAAGGACGAAACTAGAAAATAACAATATTCAGTAAATAATTAGTTTTTCACACAGAAGTATGGCTGGTTTTATTTGTGATGGCAAACAGGTTGGAGTATATTATTAGTTCTTGCAAATTCCCAAATTATGTCACACATGTGGCAAATGTAACATCTGGTTATTAACAGATGGATGTGGAGTAACTGCTGCCTCTGATATACCTCTGCACCTGCCAGTTGTTTAGCATTAATTCTTACCTGTAAGTTTAACTTGTTTAGCTCCAGGCAACATTACCATGTTTCTTTTAAAGCCTGAAGACAACATTGTGAAAACAGATAAAAAATATATTAATATCACACAAGGACTGAACTGTGTGAGATTCTTCAAGAAGAAAAGCCTCCAGTTCTTTGAAAGTTAAATGAGTTGGAACTTTTCATACTATGCTCCAGAACATCTGATAAAGGTAAAAAAAGTTGTTTAGGTCAGATGATTGTGGAGTCCGTGGAACACATCTGAGTTCACCCTGGTGTTCATAAAATCAGTCTTGAAGTTGTTGAGCAGTGTGTACTAGGACATCATCAACCTGGGATGCTGGGACATCACAATGGAACTGTCAGGACTGCATTGCTGCCTCAAATCTGTCTTCATTTTATTGCTGCTTTGTATTTTTTACTTTGTTTTTCCTTAGTTTGTCAATTGCTTTAATTTATGACTAACATTTGTAGGGACAGGGCTTAATGCTAAATTAGAACTCTTAGTTGCTGTGTGTCTTTAAGGATGTGAGCACATGCCTTGTATGAAAATGTGCCGTAGAAATAAATGTTGTTGACCATAAAATATTTCTGTGGCATTAGTTACCTTTTGGTCCCTTTTCTAGTACTCATCTCTGAGAGACATTTTGTATGGTTTCCTGTACTATACTGCTCCCTATTTTATCATTTTTTTTGCTAAACACAAACCTTTGCAAATGTAATAAACAGGAGGAAAGATTACGTTTCTTGTCATTATGTTACAAGATTAAGTTTCTTGTTATACAAAGGTTTAGGCTTTGTGATCCTCACACCACGTAATATTTCATTTAGTTTTTGCCATGTGTTCAAGAGCTTTCTAAATGTCCTGTCATAAATTCTAGCTTTGTGAAGCTCACCAATGATTGCCGAGACTGAATTACAGAGATGCTAATTGAATTCTGTAATAACTTTTGCATTCATAAGAATTACTCATTAATGATTATTTTTTGTCCCTTGCCTCCTGACCAAAACTACCATATATGATATACATTTTGATGCATCTTGATATCTAGTTATGCAAGATAGTGGGTTCTCCACTATTTTTTGGCCCTCTAGAGCCATTTTGGATGATATTTGGTGCATGAAATTACACCCTATGTTAAAGTGTAAGTCAGTTATCAAAAGGACTAAAGTGTCAGTCAGTTAAGGAAGTTGTGCATGCCATATCAGCTGACCCCAGGAGTTCACTCCCTATTGGGATATGATAGGTCAAACTTACTTCTTTTCACAGAACTGAAAAAAAAAAAAAAGTGATCAGTAGTATAGACATGAGGAGGGCTGTTTTACGCTATTTCAATGTTAGTGATGACAAATATAATATTTTTGATATTATATTCATTTTCAGTGGTCCTAGCCCTCTAAAAGCCACTTCCAGAAGGTTAAAAGTGATACATTTTAAAAATAAGCATGTGGGATATCGCTCTAGACTGTTTTCATTATGACTATGCTGTTATTTATTTATTTTTTTATGTACTAGGGATCTAGCCTTGTATAGACCACTATCAGAGGGTACAAAATGACAAATTTCTCTTATAAATACTTAGACTTTAAACTGAAGCACACATTTTATATAAAATATTTGACATAACTATTCTTGCTTATTATGTACTCTTATCTCATCAAGTATATCATTTCTTATGAAGACCCAATATTGGGGTGATTTATACTAATTTAGACTTTTTGAAGCTGTAGTTTTGTTGCATTTAGCGCCTGTCTTTACCTGTAGGTAAACTTTACTTGTGACCATTATTTATTTATTTATTTTGATGCAGTTTGTTCAAGTATAACATAGGCTGTCATTTTTGAGACTGTTTCATCACATTACATATTTTAGAAGTTTTTTTGGCAGATGCAATTCAGGCACAGGCTATTTGACCTCTTTGAACGTCTGTTAGTTGCCTCATGTTACTTTGAAAACTACAGGATCAAAGTGCTGATTGTCAGATCTCTTTCATAGCTGACACCTACAGCTAATTGGCATTTAACATGACTCACCTTTGCAGCTGCATTTGGAATTCTAATTTAGTTGCTTCAAAGTTAAACTCATTTTTCACTTGGTGTTTCTGCTATTTTGCCCATTCCCAGTAATTACAGTAACTTGCTTTTTTTAACTCTAAGAGCTACTGGATTTGCTGCCTAGAGGAGCTACTGGGTTTGACAACAGACTGATGTAAAACTGAGCAGCATACTCATGTTCATCATTCTGAATTCTACTGTGTATGTTATGGGCATGTTAATGTGTGATTTGTTTTTATTTTCATTTGAGATCTTGATTTTGATTAGAGCATCTTTTAAAGCCTTTTTCTATTTATAGTATGAGAATTTTCTTTGTTTTCTTTTTGTTGTGCAGGAGAAACAATGAACATTATAGAAAGGGATAGACAGAAAGCTTGTAGTTGCTTATAATTCCTAAAAAAATGTTCATGAGGCTGGTGAGACACCAAATGTATTAATTCTCCTTGTCTTAATTCAAAGTAGTAAAAGTAGAAAACCATAAAAGTATAAGATGTTAGAAAAGAAGACAAGATATATTGATTAATTCACACTCAAGCTGGTCAGCTAGAGGCAGTGTTTATGCTAGAAAGACTCACAAATAGGAGCTCAAAAAAGGTGAGCGGGCATCTAAACATTTAATCTGAAAGCAAGAGGAGGAATAAATTAGCAAATCCATCATAGCAAGTCCTTGTCAGGTTACAGATACAGGTTTTTGAGATAGTAAGACTCTGCTTGAAAATGAGATGAGGGCAAGTGAACTAAACACACACACACAAAAACTTTAAGTTATCAAACAGAGGCACACAGTTAACTGTAATTGTGAATGTACAGTAGTGAGACAAAACCCTATGAGAAAGTACACTCACTTTAAAATTATTGGGAACTCCTGCTCACCTGCTTATCCATGCAATTATCTAATCAGCCAATTATTTGGAAGCAGCTCAATGCATAAAATCGCACAGATAGAAGCCAGGAACTTCAGTTAATGTTCACATCGAACACCAGAATGGGGAAAAAATCTGATCTCAGTGATTTGACCATGGTGTGACTGTTAGTGCCAGACGGCTAGCTTGAGTATTTCTGTAACTTCTGAACTCCTGGGATTTTCAAGTACAACAGCCTCTACAATTTACTCCAAATGGTGTCAAAAAAATCCAGTGAGCAGCTGTTCTGCAGATGTAACAACTTGTTGATGAGAAGATTCAGTGAAGAATGGCTAGACTGGTTTGAACTGATGGAAAGGCTATGGTAACTTACATAACCACTCTACAATTGTGAGCAGAGCAACATTTCAGAATACAAATAAATCACTTAAAACCTTGAGGTGGATAGACTACAACAGTTTAAGTCCAGTCCTGCCAGGCCAAGAACAGAGAGCTGAGGATATTAGACAGATGGAGACTGGAAAAATGTAGTCTGTTCTGATAAATCTCAATTTCTGCTGAGGTACACAGACGGTAGGGTCAGAATTTGGCACCAGCAGCATGAATCTATGCATCCAACTGGCCTTTTTTTAAACAGTCTAGGCTGGTGTGGGGAATGAGTTCTTCTTGCTGACCATGTGCATCCCTTCATGGCCACAGCATGATTGTACACCATGTCTCAAAGCAAAAGTTGTCTCAAACTGGTTTCATGAAGATGTAAATGACTTTAGTGTTCTTCTGTGGTCTTCCCAGTCACCGAATGTGACACCTTTGGGATGTGGTAGAATTGTAGATTCACAACATGAATGTGCAAACATGTCCAGTAAATGAGATACAAACATGTCAACATGGACCAGATTCTCAAAGAAATGTTTCCAATAACATCTTGCCACGAAAAAGTGAGTCTGTTCTGAGAGTAAAAGGTGGCCCAACCAAGTATTAGTATAGTGTTCCTAATAATTTTCTCGGTAGGAGTATAAATACATTTACTTAGACAGGGACTGGCTGTATAAAATAGCTACGTGTTTTAAACTATATTAAATGTGTTTTTATATTCAAGTTTTTCAGGAGTAAGCCTGGACTTTGCCTGTAGCCACTCCTTTTGCATGTATAATGCCTTGGTGCCTCCTGTATGCATCTATTGCTCTTGAAGAAAAAGAAGGGAGCTGGGCTAGGGGTCTTATCTCCTGCATTGTTAACTAATTGTGTATTTAGCATACTGTAAGTGTAGGATATTCCAGTCTTCATTCAGCAGAACCAACTGAAACATCTTTCCATAAAAACAAGTTGCTGCCTTAGATTTCCGGAAGGCTGTGTTTATTTTTCATTAACCAAAAGACTGGTGGAGAATGATCAAACGGACACAATTTTTTCATTGGACAAAAGAATAATTGATGTCAAGATGGAAAGAATTGGCAGCCTAAATGTCTTTAGAAATTAATTCACGATAAAGAAAAAAAAAAAAAAGAAAATCAATACACACCAAAATTATTAAAAAAAACCTAATATTTTTAAAGATCAGCTATCTGTATTTGACCTCTGTGAATCAGGAACTAAAAAACATAGAAGTACTGTGTTTAGGACCACAGTTTTGAAGCAATTTAAAACTCACATAATTACCTTTTGTTCTGGAAAATATGGAAGAGAAACATTAATCAGCAATGCTATTTAACTGTTTTAGGTTATCTTAATATTTACTGGCAAACTTTTACCCATTTTTTACATTATTAACTAACAGCATCCTTTTTTTTGATTACTGCTCAATGTAGGCCAAAACTAATACATCACTACTGACTTTCTAATGCATATCATTAGCAGCAGTTCACTTTCCTGCATATACTGCTTGACATTTTCAAAATATGTGGATTTTTGGTATTAAGGCCTTCATTACTGACCAAGTTAGACATTTACAGTACATCATGTAATATCTTTTAAGCCAGTGTATTATTCCCAGTGCTAATGGAGAAAGAATTGTCAGGACATTCACATATCAATGCCATAACGGTTACATTTTTATTAAAGAAAATGAAGACAGCATAATCATGTTTCATAACATATGAAAACGTTTTTTTACTTTGCAAACAATTCTTCATTTCTAACCAAGGCATAAATATAAACAAATACTTTTTGATAAGTCAACATCTCAAATGTATTTCTTTATAAAGTATTTTTCCTGTTAAATTATCCATAGAGGCAGACCCAAACACTTTAACCATTTATCCATTTTCAACTCCAGGTTTTTCTTACAATCATAATTGGCTAAGACACAATTTACAAATATTTAGTTTCGGACATTGACATTTGTATTTGCTTTAAATTAATTTTCCTGTTGCCAGCTCCTGGCAGAATTAGCTGTGCCATTTTACATTAGAATCACAATTCTTGTTTTGGCTTATACTGTTGTTATTATGGAATGGGCTATGTAACAGTCCCGTCATCATCACTTTTTATTTTTTCCTTCAGTGGGTATTGTCCTTGGTGGTATTACATAATTTTGCAGATGCAAGATCAATAAATTGTCCCCCCAGTGCCATCTTGCTTAGCCTATCTGCAGTTTGTACTTTTATCTATTGTCTACAATTTATCATATATGGTGTGTTACTGTCCTTTATTCATATCTGTGTGTTATCTTCTTTAGAGGTATTGTACTAAATTTTTTAATGTTATTTTGTTATCACTTCATTTTCAACAATTTTGAATTGCAACCTGACGTTTGTGCACCTCTTTCAGTAAATGATCTTGTCTTTTCAATTTACTTTGAAAAGTTAATATTTGAATACATAGTGATACAGAATGAAATAGTTCACCCTGTGTTAATGTCGTGGAGGCTATCCCCAGTGCTGTTAATTGTGATTCGCCTGATGACCATTAAGTTGTCATGACTCATGGCTGTTCAAGGGTTTTCCAGGATCAAGAGTGGACTTTCTAGTCACAATTTTGAAAGTTCTGTTAGTCTATTTGTGCACTCCTGATGACTGAGGATGAAAGCATAGATGCTTCTTTTTGTGTGATTTCAAAAAGAACATAAAAACCATTCATCTGTCCTTTGAGTTGAGTTGTCCAGTCCATTTCCAGTTATTAATAAAGTTCGCCCCTGAAAACACCTTTCTCCCACAGCACCTGTGGTTCCAGCCGTGCCCATTTTCTGAATATGTCAACTGTTATTACTAGGTAATATTACCTATCTCTTTTTAATTAAATCAGTGGCTTATTCATGAGTCTCTATTACCTTAACATGTTAACTATCCTTTCTGCTACTGTATATCATCTGATTCTGTCGATGAATAACCACTAGTTCTCACATCGCCATATTTTTTTTTTTTTTTGTTATACTTGCCTGGTCAGGATAACCTTATCTGATAAACTGCAAACACTAATTTATAGTCCTGTTACATTTGCACTTTTTTAAAATGGGGAAGTACATGAGAGTATACAGAGGAAGTGGTTGATGAAGATGAAGTGGGATAGTCAGTGAGATGAAGAAAGTAGACAGGAGTACAAGGAGATAAGATGTAAGGTGAAGAGAAGGGTGGGTAAGGCTACATATAAGGTATGTGATTATTTGTATGAGAGATTGGACACTAAGAAGGGAGAACAAGACCTGTACTGATTGGCTATACAGAGGGACCGAGCTAGGAAAGATGAGCAGTGGGTTAGGGATAAAGGATAAATGATGGAAACATACTCACAAGCAAGGAGAGTGTGTTGAGCAGATGGAAAGAGTACTTTGAGAGGTTGATGAATGACGAGAATGAGAGAGAGAGAAGGTTGGATAATGTGGAGACAGTGAATTAGGAAGTGCAACGGATTAGCAAAGAGAAACTAAGGACAGTCATGAAGAATGGGAAGGCTATTGGTTTAGATGACATACCTGAGGAAATGGAGGTGTTCAAAGTGAACTGGCAGTTAAGTTTTTACCCAAATCGTTTAATGCAATTTTGGAACGTGAGAGGATGCCTGAGGAGTGGAGATGAAGTGTACTGGTACTGATTTTTAAGAATAAGGGTGATGTGCAGAATTGTAGTAACTACAAAGGAATAAAATTGATGAGCCACAACATGAAGTTATTGGAAAGAGAAGTGGAAACTGGATTAAGAAGGGATGTGGCGGCAGTATAGTTTCATGCTAAGAAAGAGCACTATGCTGTAGATGCAATGTTTGCTCTGAGGGTGTTGATGGAGACGTCAGGAGTAGCAGAGAAGTATGTAAGAGTGGTACAGGATATGTATGAGGGTGGAGGTGGGATTACATCAGGGATCGGCTCTGGGCCCTTTCTTATTTATAAGGGTGATGGACAGATTGACAGAGGAGAATACACAGGAGTCCCCATGGACTATGATGTTTGCGGATGACATTGTGATCTGTAGCAAGAGTAAGGAGCAGGTTGATGAGACCCTGTAGAGGTGGAGATATGCCTTAGACAGGAGAGGAATGAAGATCAGTAAGACCAAGACAGAATATATGTGTGTGAATGAGAGGGAGGGTCAGGAGGAATGATGAGGATGTAGGGGGTAGAGTTGGCAAAGGTGGGATGAGTTTAAATACTTGGGATCAACAGTACAGCATACTGGGGAGTGTGGAAAAGAGGTGAAAAAAATAGTGCAGGTAGCTGGGCCGGTTCTAGACAGGGATATATGAGGGGACAGACAGAAATGTGAAGGGGGCACATGGTGGTGACGGAGGTGGGAAAGGAGTGGGGTGGTTGTGGGGGTGCTCTGGATAACTGTTTTTGTCATGTAATTGGATTGCACTTTGTCAGGCCTCTACCCCAAGACCTGTCCAACTTGGGTGTCCCACCTGAAGGATAAGCTTCTGCTGGTGTAGCTCTTTGGGTCACTGAGGCACGCAAACCCCCTGACCACTAAGGTGGCAATCCCTCAGGAGGAAAACTGAAAAATAAAACAACAAAAAATAAAACAAAATATTCCTCATCAGATTATAAAAACTAAAAACATGACATTTACCTTAATTGGATGGCCTATATCAAATATATTCGAACCCAACAATAACACTTCTCACTATTGCCAATATTAACAAAACTAAAAAGGGTAGGCCAAGTTATAAAAAAAAATCAATTCACCAAGTCTTAAAAAATAAAACTGAAAAATAGAATAAAATAAAATAAATACTAAAATAAAATATCCATCTTTACAATGAACAACATTAAATTTATCTTAATTGGATGGCCTAATTCTCAAATAAATTTTCAAAATAAAGTAAGAATAAAATAAGACCTCTCAATATAGCCAATATTTACAAAATTAAAAAGGGTTGGCAAAGTAATTTAAAAAAAAAAAAAATCACCATGTCTTTTCCTACAATTCTCAAACTAATTTGTAGAATACAACAGATTTAGAACAGAACATTTTTTCTTCTTTTTTGTCTTTTTGTCTTGTTTTAAGCTTGTTTGTTTTGCAAGCAACTGAACTCTCTGTTTGCAACTGAACAGCTCCGCTCTCCTTTGTCCTCAATCCAGTCTACAACTACAGTTTCCCTTTGCAGAAACTCTTACAAATTCATCCGTATCCAAGTTATTTGTTACGGACTTCTCATGGGCCAAGATTACCAAATTCCTCTTTCTTTTATGTAACATGGTGTGACGATAGGGGGTTAGGACCCGTGACAAAGTGGAGAAGGAACTCTCACACGATGCTGAAGGAAGACACACCAATTACCTGGGCTGTTACATACAATTTACTCCTTGTACTTCTGCAGGAGTTTACACACAGTGGACAGGTCTGTTTCCTTTGAACATTTTTTGAGCAGCATCTGTTTTGCCACAAGAACTTCATTTTTCAGACTTACAACATCTGCTACAGTGCCAGCCATCACAGCCAGAGAGTGCAACAGGGTGAGATCTAGAAAGGCGCTAGATTTGGGTGCAAGACTAGATATGGCTCTCATCAGGTCGATATTCTTTTGTGAAAATCTAGTTTCCATTTCTGAAATGGCCCTGTTGAGCTGGGATCTTTTCAGAGACTGATGGGGTGAAATGGTAGGGTCACCAGAGTCTGTATGGCCCAAAGTTGAGAGCACAACACTTTGAGGTGAGGTGTTTGCTCATTGTTCTCCTTCTCTTTGTTGGATGTGACTCATCCTCAGCAGGAGATGACACTCCCCAACAGTCATCCTCATGGATATTTTTTAAGGAGCCCAGTGCTGCACTAACAACCTCAGAAGCACTGCACAGATCAACTGACTGAGACTGTAAAACAGCATTTACTGGTTTGAAGACAACAAGCACCCGCACTGGGAACTTTCCAATCTCAAAGAAGTGATGCTTCTTAATTTGGCATAGCAGGCCTGATGCCTCGGTGCACAGGTCAACTGCAGCATCATCATCCTCTGTCATCTCAGGATACTAAGGATTTGTTCTTGATTGTCCACAGTGCACCTTTTCACCTCATAGTGGCTTGTCCATCTGATCTCAAGCAGCCTTTTTAGACAAGGTGCATCATGTTTATTGAGCACATAGTGGTGGTGAAAAAAGTTGTAGAGTGAACTTGATAGGTTAAAAATCTTTTTGGACTCGGGTCAGTCTCCATGGCATGCACAACCACTAAGTGCAGTTGGTGGTTGTAGCAGTGTGGGACATATTTGTCAAGCCTCTTTTGGAGCAGAGCTTGTACACCGCCTCTAACCCCATCACAACACTGGCTAAGTATACTGTCAGCACTGTAGCCAGCATCAGAAAGGTGGAACAACATCTCAGAGGTGATGTACTCTGCAACAAGTTGTTGCAAGTCAAGCAACCCAATAAGATGCTCCTCTGTCATGGAATTTCTGACAAACCGTATCATCACAGACAAATTTTCCACATTGCACCTATCCCTGGTCCCATCATTTTTGAGGCAAAACCCTGCAGAATCAGCACTTTCATATTTTTTCCTGACTTCTCCATGCACCATGTCAGCCAGTGTTTGGATAATTTCATTTTGGATGTCCTTAGATGTGTATTCTGCATTTTTTGGGATACCCATAGCAATGCTTGCTAGCTTCTCATCCTTCTCTAAGGTATATTCCATCAGTTTTAGAAAAATACCTGAAGCAATGTCATCATCATTACCCGCTGCATCATGTCTCAAGGTTTCTGTAGTCCCATGGGGCCCCAAATCATTTACACAGAGAAACCTTATAGCACTACCGATACTCTTGGCATAGTAATGGCTTTTTTTAAGTTGTGTTTTACCAACCAACATTAAATTCACAGTTCCACTCCCCCCTGTGGCCTCTCTACTTTTATGCTCAGTCCAGATGGTTGAACAATGCACATCAAGTGCTGCCTTCCAGTTGTTAAAACCAGTTAAGGTAAAAACTACATCCCTCTCATTAACAGTACTGCCATATTTCTGACAGGGGAAACAGAAGCATGCGTCTCACACAACAGAGTACTCCAGCCATGGTCGTGTGCGGTACCAGGCAGGATTGAATGATCTTAATGTTGTACCACCAAATACACATTTGGGGTAACTACCCAGTATTGGCTGGGATGGTGTATTGCCATTTAAGTCACTGGGTAGCTGAGCGGGTTGCTTTGAGGCAGTAATTGTTGGCAGAGGTACAGGAGAAGCAGTGCCTGTTGATGGCACAGGAGTAGACATGCTAGCTGCTGTCTCTGATATACCAGCAGCAGCATCATTGCTACTGCTATTGGTACAGGCTGGAGCAGCGCCACACTTTTTAAAAGCTTGGAAAAAAGGATGCACCTCACAGCATTAACTTTCCCTTTGTGAGCTGCTGAAAGCTGGAGAGGAAAGTGAATAAGCTTTACTAAAATCTCTGTGATTACATCAGTATATGAAATGAGAAAACTGTTGAGTGCAGAGTTGAAAGCTGGGGCGAGGCTTTGTGTCGGGGTCTGACAGACAGACACAGGTCCTCCAGTCGGCTCTATGCAGCAGACGGGCTCAAAGTGGTGCTTGTGGGATTGAGAAAGAAACACTTCTCTACCAGACTGAAACTCTGAGAAGGACAATGGACTAGTCCCCCATTGACTGTACAAATATAGATGTATTTTTAGTTGTTGTTAATTATTTCACGAGTCGCTATGAATATGATGACAGAGATTTGCTGCTTCCTCAACGCCTGCCGCTGTTGCGCAGCTCATTTTGCACAGCCCTGCCTACTGAGAAACCTGACACAGGGTCATTTGCATACTAACAGTGATTGGATGTTTAGCTGGGGGGAGGGTGAGTGGGGGATCTCTTTCGAGTGCTGTGTGAACTGCACACAAACAGAGCACGGAGGGAAAGATCAAACAAGAGGTGAAACCCATCATCTCATTTGTGCCTTTTCCAGTGGATTTTCAGCTACTGTAGTAAATCTTGTCCATATTCAGTTTGTGGGTAATCTATTATTTTCTTTCTCAACTTCTAAAAATTTGATTTAAGGGGGCAGGATGTTTGTTTAAGGGGGCATTGCCCTCTCTTGGCCCCGGCAGGCAGAATGTGTGGAGAAGAGTGTCAGGAGTGATTTGTGGCAGACAGGTACCTGCAAATGTGAAAAGGAAGGTCTACAAGATAGTAGTGAGACCAGCTACGTTATATGGGCTGGAGACAGTTGCACTGACAAAAAGGCAGGAGACAGAGCTGGAAGCAGAAGAGTTAAAGATGTTAAGATTTACATTTGGTGTGACGAGGATGGACAGGATTAGGAATGAGTACATTTGAGGGTCAGCTCAGGTTAGATGGTTTGTCAAGAAAGACAAACAAGCAAGATTGCATTGTTTTGGATATGTGCAGAGGAGAGATTCTGGGTATATTTGGAGAACAATGCTAGGAATGGAGCTTCCAGTCTCTAAAAGAAAAGGAGGAAGACCTAAGAGGAGGTTTATGGATGTGGTGAGAAAGGACAGAGAAAGAAGCAGAGTACAGGAATATATGGAAACAGATGATCTGCTGTGGAGACCCTTAATGGGAGTAGCAAAAGAAAGAATATATTTTCTTTTTTTACTAATTGATCAGGCCTTAAACTGATTTTGGTAATGCACCTGTATTTGAATGCATGACTGGCATAGTTGAGCTTAATATTATTTATACTTTCTATTACTGCATGTCCTCTTATCTATATGAGTGTTACTTCTCATATCCATATCAAAAGTGTCAATATGCCTAACAACGGATGTGGATAAAATAAACAATATGGACACAACCATGGAAAACAATCTGAAAAATGGCGACCATCATAAAAAAAAGCAAATTTGAAATAATTTATAAAAATATTTTTAATAACAGTGAGAAAAATAACAATTTCTGTTATATATTTATAACACACACACATCAGTAGATGGGGCGGTATGGTGGTGCAGTGGTAGCGCTGCTGCCTCACAGTAAAGAGCCCTATGTTTGCATGTTCTCTCCGTGTCTGCGTGGGTTTCCTCCCACAGTCCAAAGATGTGCAGTTTAGGTGGATTGGCGATCCTAAATTGTCCCTAGTGTGTGTCTGGTGAGTGTGCCCTACGGTGGGCTGGCACCCTGCCCGGGGATTTGTTCCTGCCTTGTGCCCTATGTTGGCTGGGATTGGCTTATTTAAAATAAAATGAATTCCAACAGTTTTTATTATAACAAGTTCAAATAAAATGTATGAAATAAAAATATTTTTTAGTACATTAATAAGAAAATCAATAGTAATGACAGCATTCATGATAATTTTAAAATTAAACAGTATAATCTAGATATTAAAATCTATAAAAGAAGCAAATGTTCTTACAGTGATGCTCATGCAGTAAAGCTGCATTGTTTAAAGTACAGCAGAGGACAACAAGTTTATAATAAAGCTTCTGACACTGTAAAGACCCCATCGATGTGTATTTGGAATCTAGGACTGTATCTGTACGTTAAGCCTATATATTCAAGATTGTGAAAATCCATTTGGGAAAAAATTTCACACAGAAGAAATTCTTTTAACTATTTGTTTTATTCTTCAAAGCAAAATTTTGTAAGAATCATATTTGCTGCATATTAAGTCAAATTGGTGCTCTCTTTGTGTGATAAGATGAGCCTTATAGTTAATTATAAACTTCATATGAAAAAAAATATTTTTTTAAGTTACTTTTGTGAAATTGCTTTCAATCACTAATAGGCAAAAATTAAATCAACAATGGAAAAATCCAAAGCTCCAAAACATACATTTGTTTCTTTTATTTTTACTGTATCTTGAATGCCATTTTTATCACTGACTTGTGTTGAATTTTGACATAATATGAGTATACATTTATCCTGGGACTTGTTTTAATCTATAAAACAGCTTTATTATCCAAGACTTACTGGTTACCTTTTTCATAAGGGAGGCAGATGTTAGATTCAGAAGAACATGAGTGATCTGCAATAAAACATGATAGGCAGAATCAATAATAACATAAGAAAGAGTTAGTGTCTGGTTTATGAATTCTGGAGAAGCATATGATAGTCATTAATGTATTCCCTGTGTGTATGTATACAGTATATAAGTCATAATGTGGGACTTATGTGTTACCACTTGATTACTTTTTACACCATATACTGCAATTTCATTTGTAAAAAATATTATGTGAAATGACAAAGTTTTTAGAAACCCTGAGCAGTTTCCATAATATGTGTTACTTTTTCTTATTTTAGTGGGTTTAAGTGTGTACCAACCTACAGTGGTGTGAAAAACTGTTTGCCCCCTTCCTGATTTCTTATTCTTTTGCATGTTTGTCACACAAAATGTTTCTGATCATCAAACACATTTAACCATTAGTCAAATATAACACAAGTTAACACAAAATGCAGTTTTTAAATGATTGTTTTTATTATTTAGGGAGAAAAAAAATCCAAACCATGGCCCTGTGTGAAAAAGTAATTGCCCCCTGAACCTAATAACTGGTTGGGCCACCCTTAGCAGCAATAATTGCAATCAAGCATTTGCGATAACTTGCAATGAGTCTTTTACAGTGCTCTGGAGGAATTTTGGCCCACTCATCTTTGCAGAATTGTTGTAATTCAGCTTTATTTGAGGGTTTTCTAGCATGAACCGCCTTTTTAAGGTCATGCCATAGCATCTCAATTGGATTTAGGTCAGGACTTTGACTAAGCCACTCCAAAGTCTTCATTTTGTTTTTCTTCAGCCATTCAGAGGTGGATTTGCTGGTGTGTTTTGGGTCATTGTCCTGTTGCAGCACCCAAGATCGCTTCAGCTTGAGTTGACGAACAGATGGCCGGACATTCTCCTTCAGGATTTTTTGTAGACAGCAGAATTCATGGTTCCATCTATAACAGCAAGCCTTCCAGGTCCTGAAGCAGCAAAACAAACCCAGACCATCACACTACCACCACCATATTTTACTGTTGGTATGATATTCTTTTTCTGAAATGCTGTGTTCCTATTACGCCAGATGTAACGGGACATTTGCCTTCCAAAAAGTTCAACTTTTGTCTCATCAGTCCACAATGTATTTTCCCAAAAGTCTTGGCAATCATTGAGATGTTTCTTAGCAAAATTGAGACGAGCCCTAATGTTCTTTTGCTTAACAGTGGTTTGCGTCTTGAAATCTGCCATGCAGGCCGTTTTTGCCCAGTCTCTTTCTTATGGTGGAGTCGTGAACACTGACCTTAATTGAGGCAAGTGAGGCCTGCAGTTCTTTAGACGTTGTCCTGGGGTCTTTTGTGACCTCTCAGATGAGTCGTCTCTGCGCTCTTGGGGTAATTTTGGTCGGCCGGCCACTCCTGGGAAGGTTCACCACTGTTCCATGTTTTTGTCATTTGTGGATAATGGCTCTCACTGTGGTTCGCTGGAGTCCCAAAGCTTTAGAAATGGCTTTATAACCTTTACCAGACTGATAGATCTCAATTACTTCTGTTCTCATTTGTTCCTGAATTTCTTTGGATCTTGGCATGATGTCTAGCTTTTGAGGTGCTTTTAGTCTACTTCTCTGTGTCAGGCAGCTCCTATTTAAGTGATTTCTTGATTGAAACAGATGTGGCAGTAATCAGGCCTGGGGGTGGCTACGGAAATTGAACTCAGGTGTGATACACCACAGTTAGGTTATTTTTTAACAAGGGGGCAATTACTTTTTCACACAGGGCCATGTAGGTTTGGATTTGTTTTTCTCCCTAAATAATAAAAACCATCATTTAAAAACTGCATTTTGTGTTTACTTGTGTTATATTTGACTAATGGTTAAATGTGTTTGACGATCAGAAACATTTTGTGTCACAAACATGCAAAAGAATAAGAAATCAGGAAGGGGGCAAATAGTTTTTCACACCACTGTATTTATTCATTTTTCATCTCATCTTATTAAATGCACACACTCACTCACAACTGGAAGGTCTTTAACACTAGAATTACCAAAGCCTATGAAAAAACTCGTAATCCCACCCCACCTTAAATCCGTTTGCACCTGTCCATCAGCATCTATTTTGTTGTAAATGTGTTGATCAACACAAGGAGCAAGCAGCCTGCTATCCCATCCCTCCAACAACGCAGTAAGTTCTCTCAGCTCAAGTCTGTTTACCTGCTTGTGAGTTGCCGGGAGTTGTATACCCACTCAGATATAAGGAGACTATACAAATTCCACACATAAACAGGGCCTGTATCCACAGAGTCAGTGAGGCCTCAGAGTGTCACTTATTAAGAAGATATCTGGATCACATCAACCCTCTTGAAACAGTGTCTGACTTGACCTTCTTCACACTGCCACTATATGGAAACTGTTACAAAAGCTAATTCAAATCAGCTTGACATCAGTGCACATCTCAAGCACAGTTAATCAAATAGCTACTACACCAGGTTACATAAGCCCAATAAACAAAGAACATATCAGAACAGTAACTGAAAATTAAAACTTGTTGCTATAAATGACAGTCGTTTATCTTCAAAGTCACAACTACAGCATTGCCATCCAGCCATAATGCAGAATGTGGCAAATATATAGGTTAGAAACTGAAACATGACTTGATATAAAGAACATATATTATGCTTGTAAAATCTGCAACAATGATTGGCCTGTAGACATGTGGCTTTATTAGAGACACACTTGTTCCATTTTAAGGTCCTGCTTTATACTTAAGAGTGCTTATATGCTAACTTTCTTCTCAATTTTCATTAACTCAATCAATTTGGTCGGCTATGATACTAAGAATAACCAATTAAAGGAAAAGTTAGTAAAATTTAAAAAAATCAAGTGGATCTTTTTTTGGGGGTTGGTGACTTTTTTATCTAGTGGCAGTTTATTTGTAAGTAGTAAACATTTTCATTTAATCTCACTGAATGGTGCGGCTCAAATCCTTATGCAGATGTACTTGCTGCCTTAGGGTACCCCTTTAAACACCCACAGTGATGTAGAACCTCACCTGAAGTGTATTTTCCAGTTGCTCAGAAATGCAATAATAATCATACATGTATGAAGACTGTCCTCATGCATGAAATAAAACAATAAAAAGGCAAATTACATAGCATCATCCACACCTAAACATATCATAGGAATAAGTTCATTTCTATTAAGCACAAAGAAATTATTTTTATATGTCAAAGCCACATCTACCTCACTGAAACAAATGTAAAACTTAGAACTTTGCTTTGATATTCAGAACAAGTCAAGTGAAGTTGGGGAGCATGCACTACTATCCAAATTTTCAACCCCCCAGGCAGACACACGGTCCAGTCCCAGCATCCGGAAATGACCCTCCATCTGCCACAGCCAGTTGTCACGTGGGCGACCCCTTGGCCTGGTCCAGCCACTTGGGTCCCCAACAATGTGGATATTATGAGCCGGATCACCCTCGGGGAAATGTGCCACATGGCCCTAATGCCGTAACTGAGGCTCCCTCACAATGCAGGTAATGTGCCGCATCAGGGACTCCATGAGTAACCGACACCGACACCAAGTCAAACCAATGGTATTCAAGGATTTTCCAGAGAGACACGGTACCAAAGAAGTCCTGTCTTCGGCTAAGGTCACTGGATAGCGTCCATGTCTTGCAACCATATAGTAAGACAGGAAGCACCAGGACTCTAAAGACTTGGACCTTCGTCCTTTTGTATAGATAGTGGGAGCGCCACACACCTCTTTCCAGCGACCTCATGACCCCCCATGCTCTACCAATCCGTCTACTGACTTCATAGGAAGAGTCACCAGAGACATGAATGTCACTGCCAAGGTAAGTAATTCTCTCAACAAGGTCAACACTCTCTCCGCAAAAAGACACACTGCTGATGGCTGTGACCAAGAGGTCGTTAAAGGGCTGGATCTTGGTTTTTATCCAGGACACTCAGACTCCTCACTCAGTCTCTCAAGCACCCGATCAGAGCCTCCATTGACTCCACGAAGATCACAGCATCGTCAGTAAAATCAAGAGCCATGAATCTTTCTTCACCAACAGATGCCCCACAACCTTGCCCAACACCCAGTCCATACAAGCATTGAACAGAGTAGGAGCAAGACACACCCCTGACGAACCCAGAATCAACTGATACAAATGCAGAAGTCCTGCCTCAGCTGCACAGCACTCACAGTACCAGTGTACAGGCTGGCCATGATATCCAGCAACCTCGAGGGGATCCCGCGAACCCTCAGGATGTCCCACAGGGCAGCTCAATCAAGTGAGTTCAGAACCATACAGCATTATTCAGGCGAGTGCAATATAAGCCAAGAGTCTGCACAGATGATACACTAATCAAATTCAACATATAAAATCTTGAGTTATGTATCAATTAATTAATCCATATGGATTTTATATTATATCTTTCACAGAAGGCACCATTGTGATTTTAGTAGCATTAAATAAAAAGAGAAAAGTCAAACTCAAGAGGAAAAAAAAACAGAAGTAGAAAATTAATAAAGTCATTATGCAATTTATGTTGGCTGTCACTTTCTTATGCAGTACTTAAAACCTCTGTCTCAAATTCAGCCCTGGAGGACCAATGTGTTTTTTATTTTTTCAAATAATTTCTTTAACAGAATTGAGTTCATTCCATTAATGGAACTTGCCTTTTACTTAGCTCCTACTTAACCACATCCTTCAGTGCACCGAAGAGGATTCTGTTAGCCTTTCACTTGTTAAGTTTCAGAGGCTTTAATTATTAATTCTGTGTTTTTAATGATCTGCCAATTAAAAATTAACTGCAGATAAAAAGCTAACCAACAGCTAATTATGTAACTTAGTCCAATCTACAAGTGCCTGTTCAACTTAATGTGTTACTTTAAAAATATTGAGAAATATGAGAAAAGCTAAAAAATTTTACAAATATACAGAATGCATTACAATATACATTCAGTAACAATGTTGTGTATTATTGAGAACACAAAGTTTATACATACTATGTATAGACTTATTTTCTGTATATTTAGGTGAGATTTACTTCTGTAGATTTTAAAGAATTGGAAAGAACTAGTAAAACATAGTTTAATTGCTACAATTAAGATAATACTTAAGTATAAAGTAAAAGAAAAAGCAATTCTTTTTTATATTTAGGCCCGAAACTATCAAATATTGTGCTGTTTACATCCTGTCATTTTGTTTTTTTAATAAAAAGTTATCAGAAAAAATGACTGTATATGCTATTGATATGTTTTTATTGCCTTTCATCGCTTTATAGGCATCAGATTAATTTTCAGATCCTCAGTCAGTTGCTTAGAAGAGCCAATGGTTGTTAAATGTTGCACAATGTTTAACACTAGAATTACCAGAGCCTACGAAAAAACTCATAGATCCGTCCCACCTTAAATCGCTTCTTAAAACCGTTCTCACCTCTCCGCCAGCCTCCTTTGTCCTGTAAATGTGCCGATAAAAACAAACTGCAAGCAGCTGGCTATTCCATACCCCCCACCGACTCAGAACGTGCACGAACTTCTCGCAGCTCATGCCTCGATTATCTGGGAGTGAAGTGGAGTTTTAGAGTGGAAATAATAGATTGGTATTTGGAACACACGCATTTCATGTGTGTTCCGTTTCTACAGTAATCTGTGTAAACACAATGTTAAAACAGAAACTTTTTCATATTTTACTAATAAATGTTACAAAATGTATATATAAACTATAAAATGTGTGAAGCATGACAGCCAAAGAGAAAATAAAGAGAGAAATAAGATTTCGTCACTTGACCGTCATCCAAGTTCGATTCCCCGCTGGAGAGAAAATTTATTTATTTTTAGCCTTCGCCGTTCTGCCTACCTGAACTTCCTGTCTATCTATATAGTAATAGCAGTAATTTTATTATTATATAGGAGCTTCCCTGTCTGCCTATCATATAGTGCCTTTCCTTCCTACCTATCTAAATATCTATCCTCTTAGCTGTTTTTTTATATATCTATTATACAGTGCCTTCCCTGTTTATTTATATATCTAGTGCCTTCTCTGTCTGTCTGATTGCATATAGCGCTGAACTTACTGCTCTGTACTATTCTGTCCTCTGCATGTCCTGGAGTATAAAAGAAACACCACCATACGGCAACATGTGCGAACTGGCAAGATCGGGGAAAAAACACGCGGTCACTGATTACAAACCGCAAGATGAATGAAAGAGACAATATATGTAAAAACATCATCGCACTAATGCAATATTATTTGAAAATGAACAGCGTCAGATCGGGTTTGAATATACGCCTGATCTGACGCTGTTCGTTTTCAAATAATATTGCATGTACTGTGAGTTGAAACTGCTGCACTGAATAAGCTGACTTCTTCTATAACAGCGTCAGCGTGTATTCAAACCCGATCTGACGCTGTTCATTTTCAAATAATATTGCATGTACTGAATTATTTTAGAATAAAAACATACATTTGATTTCAGTCAGTCTGTAAGAGCCAGTGTAAATGCATGATAATTGTAAAGGTTAGCTTTTTTTTTTTAATTCAGTTCCATTCTCTCAGTCGCGTTCACGATCCCCCCCGCCCCATCTGATACTGCTGTTTTTACATAAAGACGCGCTATAGCTCAAATGTGATTTATTTGGAGACGTGCTATAGCTCCTTAGGGAAGGATCCTGAACACGACTGAGAGAATGAAAAGTGAATAAAAAAAAAAAACTAACCTTTACAAGTATCATAAATTACACCAGATGTTACACACTGAAATCAAATGTATGTTTTTATTCTAAAATAGTAAGAATAAGAGCAGTTTACTTCTCAAAACTGAATCATGCGGGAACAAACTCATGACCTTTTAAATACTAGTCAGCCGTTGATACCATTACACTACCGTGGCAGCTGTAGTATGTTTGTATCAATATGGCATGCTAAGGCAGCTTTTTTCTGCAGTTATATTTTTGAATAAAAGCATACTTGTTCTGTTATATTTGTGCCTTTTGTGAAAGTGTTTGATATTTGGACTTCAGGTTTCATACATTATATAGTTTATGTTTACATTTTGTCATTTACTACTACAATATGAAAAACGTTTCTGTTTTAAAAATGTGTTTACACGGATTACTGTAGAAATGGAAAACACGTGCAATGCATATGTTCCAAATGATCTATTATTTCCACTGTAAAACTCCACTTCACTCCTAGATAATCAATCAAGGCATGAGATGGGAGAAGTTCTAAGTCGGTGGGGGGATGGAATAGCCGCTACTTGCAGCTTTTCTTTTATCAGCACATTTAGATTAACAAAAGACGCTGGCGGAGAGGTGAGAATGGTTTTAAGAAGCGATTTAAGGTGGGACGGACCTACGAGTTTTTTCGTAGGCTCTGGTAATTCTAGTGTTAAACAGTAAAAGAATGTATTAGGATCAAGAACTGTCATCATCTGACAATTCCTAATGAAAATTCTTAACTAGACTAACCACCTTGGTTCCAGGACCTTTTAACTGAAAAAGTACCCAAGCATTGGCAAATGCCACAATTACACTTTTATTTTTTTTTTACAGTTTTTTTATTACATCAAAAAATTTTAACATTAACGTATTATAAAATGTCAAATTTTCACTTGCTATTGTGGACCACCAAGCGGGCACCACCTCCCCCAACCCGACACAGACAGGCGTTGGACACAAGTTCAAGGCACACAAATGTTTTTATTTTTCTTTTTTTCCCTTGTGGGAAACGTCTTCCTCATTCCCCACAAGTATCACACAGTCCCCAAGGGAATTGTGTTGTTCCCAAGCACACAGGAACAACACAATTATTTTGTTCTCTTTTCTCCTCCACTCCTCCTGGCAAACTTCGTCTCCCTCCTCCCAACTCTGGCTCCCAAGTAGTGTATGCTGGCTCCTGTTATACGGTACCCGGAAGTGCTTCAGGTGCTCATTGAGGCATTCCAGCAGCACCTCCAACACCCACGGAAACCAACAGGGCTGCTCCAAATTCCACCTCCCCATGGAGCCCTGCGGGGGGCTGCCATCAAGCGGTCTAGAAACTCAAGCTAGCTTTAACCAATGTGAAATAAATGACTGGACACACAACAAAGGTTTGGGACAGCCACCCGTATAGTTTTCCTGGCTGCAATAGGCTTTCAGTTGAGTACAATGTATACAGATTTGTGTCCAAAGTAGAACTGATTAAGTATGAAGGGTTCTTATAGTCAGTTCCCAGGAAGTGACGTCCTTGGGGCTGAAACAGGAAGTGACGTCCTTGGGGCTGGGACAGGCAGGATTTCTCGTATGTGGTCTGTGGAGAGAAAAAAGAGAAGTTTAGCACAACCCGTCACCTCCCGGCCTGGCATGGAATTGACATTTTCTGGTCTCTTTGGTTGACTCTCAAGCATACATGTGTGATACCCAATATGTGTAAAGAATTGGAAACCTTTTTACCTTAGATGCATTTTGTTGCTCATGAGACTTTAATAGTTTGAAATATAAATTTACAAACTTCATTTTCATATTTGTATTTTTATTTAACTTCTTTGTTTTACAAAAGTTTAATTTTTTTGTTTATTGTTAAGTGCATCACGCTGCTATCTTAGAAGTTCATGGGGTAGTTAATAGGTTGCCAGGCACCATAGCATGGTTGCTAGGAACAAGGAGGCACCACAATTTATGGAATTAGTCCTAGGAGCCACATAGTCATTTAGCTTGCATATTAAAATATATCATCTACATTAGATGTTCAAGCATATCAGGAAAACCAGACACAGGTCAAGTGAATAACTAGGAACAAGAAGGTTCTGTGTGATTGTTTCAAAAGTGGCTAACTGTCTTGTACCCAGTAGGATTTGAGAGTGACACATACACAGAAAACTCCATAAAGAAATAAAAGTTGAATTCAAAAGTATTGGGAAAGACAAGAATGTAGTGAAAGGAGACTTTTATTTTGGGAATGTATAAGACTATGTAAGTTAATGAACCAATCAGAGTAAATGTCAGATGTCGTATAAGCATTAATTCCACTCTACTATGGAAATTCAGTTGTCAATAAATGTGTCTCTCATTTGCTGACAACCTCTACCCGAGGCACTGTTCCTTAGTAGATTGCTGTAACAGGATGCTCCCCCTTCAGCATTTGCTGAAGAGAAATAAATGACACAATGAATAAGTTTCCTCCTGCCTGGTTCTTGACTCAGAGTGGTCATAGTGTAGGACAAGATTTCTTTCTTTAATATATTTCCAATTTGTTTCTTCCACAGATTAGTGTCATGAAGACTTGTATATAAATTGCAGCACAGCACCTTTAGACCTTTCAGCTGTGAACAAGTGTTGATTTAGTGCTTTTGTTCTTGGTTTTCTGGTATCAACTCATAGCTTTCTATATCTCAATTAGATTCTCAGTTATAGCCCTTTGGCTTCAATCAAATTATTGTTCTCTTTCAATGACTTCTGGCAATTCTTGTTTAACTGCAACAATGGTTAAATCCTCTGGTTTTTGATAGAACTCCACAGTCTTTTTAGAAACTTCTTTCTTCTAGTTTCGGTCTCAGAAACAAAATGTATCTCCTGGTTTATTGCAAAAAGCATTTTGCAGTCGCTCTGTATATTTTTCAGCAGCTTACTTAAAGACAGTGGAGAGCATTTGTATAGTGGTGCAGCCAAAGTGCTTTGAGTCCTTGTGTCTGACATAACAATATGGATAGATGCTATGTAAATGTTAATTTACACAATTTTGTTTGGTAGATCTTTAACTTTAAACAAATTATGACAGATTATTTTAGTTGATTCCTTATCTTTCAAAAAAATATAGCACAATTTTGTAATCGTGGAGCTGCTACAAGAATATAATTTGTAAATGTACAGCAGCATAAATAGTAAATCAGTACTCCCTATTTTTCACAAGGTATTTTAGGAACCAGAGCATCCCCAGCAAATTAATGAAGTGCTTGAGGTCTTCACGTAAAACATGTGTCTCTAAATCCCAAATCTTTATTCATGCATCAGTCACCCCTCATACTGTATACCACAGTTCTGAGAGAACATTTTTTCCTGAAGAGAGATGACATCTATAAGAGTGAAATGAAATTAAGTCTTAGCAGGAGAGTAGCACAACTTCCACCCCCTAGTAGTGTTTCTGGAATAAATTTTTTCCACATTTTAAATGAATACATATCTGCATTCAAATATGGTATTTTATTTTTGGAAAATTGTGCAAGAAGTTGAACTATTAAAATTATGGAAATTAACCTAAAATGTGTCCTAACTGCTAAAAATAAAATACACTTGTAATTGTATACTTAAAAGTACATTTTGCAGGTTTAAAAAGTAAAAAAACTGTTGGTCCAGACAGTTTCCCAATAAGACAGAGTCTATAAAAATCTCATTACTACAAAATACATTCAGCAGATACTCTCATTACAATGAAGTGCCCAAAAGACCTTGAAATACCTGAATGAATCATCCACAGAGCAGTCAGGAGAATGAATCATCCACATAGCAATTAGTTTTGTGGTCGCAGCTCAGTTGTGCACAACGACCCCCGAACAGAAACACTGTACTTTTTTCTCTTTTTGGAACTTTTCTCATACTGTTTTTTTGTTGTGTTTGCTGTCTGTGGTTTTCAGTGATATCTTTTGCTTATTGCTCGTCAACATTTGTTAAACATCCATTGGAATTTAACTCATTGTTACCCTCCTATAGAAATGGCAGACACGAAAAAATGACAACAGTTCACATTAGAAAAACAACTTGAAATTTTTGCAGCTCTCAATTCCGATAAAAAGAAAAAAGATGTTGCCAGTGAATCTGGAATTTCACCATCGACACTGTCAACTTTCTTGAAAGGCCGAGCAAAAATAGAAGGAAAATCTCAGGTTGCAAACCTTGGGCCTCAGCGTAAACATATGCAAACTGCTGCATTTGAAGACATGAAAAAAGCAGTTTTTATGTAGTTTAGTGATGTTAATTCAAGAAACATTCCTATTAGTGGGCCACTCATTCATGAATAAGCAAAGTCACTGTCTATCTTCTTGGGACACAAAGATTTTACTGCCAGGTGGGGTTGACTAATTCGCTTTTAGGATCATTTTGGAATTATAGCCAAAGCAATCTGTGGAGAAGAATCTGCAGTTTCAAATGAAAAAGCAAACAAATGGCATGCAGGTGAAATCAGGAAAATCATTTTATCTTAAGAGCCTGAAGACATCTACAATGCAGATGAGACTGGAATCTTCTACTAGCTGCTACTGCATCGAACTTTAGCACTCAAACGTGATCAATGCTAAGGAGGAAAAAAATCTAAACAAAGGTTGACAGCTCTACTTTTCTGCAATTCAACTGGCAGCCACAAAGTTTTTCTTTTCATTATTGGCAAGTCGACCAATCCTCAGAGTTTTAAGCACATTACATTCCTTTCCTGCAAGTAAAAAGCAAACCAGCGAGCTTGGATGATTCAAGACATTTTGGGAAAATGGGTGCAACAACTTGTCAGGGATATGAGAGAGAGTTTAGGAGCACCCACCACAAACCATTTCAGGATCCAGATTAGGACCTGAGTGCAGCCATGCAATTGGTGATACCTTCAGCACCACACTAGTTCAGATGGAGTGGAACAGTGTGAGGTTTTTTTATAGTGGCTGGGATATGAAGAAGAAGAAAAGGACGATTCTGCTTCTGATTGATAACTGTGCTGCCCACAGCATGCTTCCACATTTAGATTATATTCGCATTGAGTTCCTCCTACCCAATTGCATGGCAATGCTTCAGCCATTGGATTTAGGCATCATTTCTCAAACCTGCTGCGGTGGGCTGGCGCCCTGCCCGGGGTTTGTTTCCTGCCTTGCGCCTTATGTTGGCTGGGATTGGCTCCAGCAGACCCCCGTGACCCTGTAGTTAAGATATAGCGGGTTGGATAATGGATGGATGGATGGATCTGCACCCTGAAAATGTATTTTCACAAGGAAATACTGAGAAAAATTATCGTCAGCATAACTTGTAGACAGGAGAAGATGAAAATTAATGTGAAAAAAGTTATTGAAATGATTGTAAACGCATGGACACAAGTTAAAGAAAGCACTATAGCAACAAATACAGAATCCCTGTCACTATAACGAAATTTGACCTATACATATATATATATATATATATATATATATATATATATATATATATATATATATACTGTCACACGTGCACTTAGGAGACAGTCGATAAGCCCAAAGGTGAGTGAAACATTGCGAGATAGGGGGTTGATATGTGGTAACGATGCCTCTCTCTTTACTTCCAGCAGAAAGACAGAAGAAGAGTGGATAAACATCACTTCCGGCTCCCCCTGATGACATCACTCACCTTGCCACATCACTTCCAGTCCAACCTTGATGACGTCGCTTCTGTACCTCTGATTCAACGTCATTTCCTGCCAACTCACTTCCAGCAATCCATTTTGTCTCTATATAAAAATGCCATCTTAATGTTCAATGACTGTCAAATACTTATGATTTTGATTGCAACAAAAGTCTGTTTTGCCTTTATTTGTCCATTGGACGTTATACGAGGACGGTCCCCAAACCTTTATATTTGTGCAGGACTCTTTTTTGAAGTACAATCTATTACATCTATTGTATATATATTCTATGGCTTATGCTACTTTTTGTACAATCGTGTCCAGTTGTCATGAACAGATTTAGTGGTTAAAATATAAATCTTCTGAGAAACCAAGTCCAGTACACAGTATCCATCCACTAGTTTTAATCATGTTGCTTAAAGAGGTGGCATGCATACTTACTAAGTTTCCCCTTCACACATGCTGTCAAAATGGATAAATTTCACTGCTTGCAGCAGAAGTGCTCATCTTTAATTTTGTTGTCACAAATGTGCAGTAGAATACCGATGAAAACCATCTGAAATAGACTGAGTGAAAGTTTCTTAGTACATTGGAATTGCTTGCACTTTATCTTGTTTATGAGAGAAGTCCTCTGAAGCAATGTGCAGAAATTAGGAGGTACCAACTATTGGTAAATATCATTCAGGTACTTCAGTTTTTTCTTCCAAATGAGTGTATAGTGTAATTGACCTGGACTACTTGTGCAAATATAAATAAAACAGAAAAATATTTTCTACTGTAATACCCAAAGGACTGCTGAAAGAATTTTTGAATGGCAAAGGTTAAGTACCTGCATTCGTGGCATAACTAAACTCAGAAACAAGATAAAGTTCAGTAGACAGTATGTGTTTTTTACCTCCACAAAAGAAGACTTAAAGTGCAGTGTTAGGTTCACATAGGGGTTAAAATGAGAGTATTCATTAATGTCAGGGTAAAGACCAGAATCTCAGCTGAAGAACATGGCAGGGACAAAAACAGAAGGAAAGGTTGTTTACACAGACTTCACTAACAAAATGAGCAAGCATCAGCCCTCAGCGCTTTGACCACTGTAAGAGAAATACAAGATCACAATAAAGAATTCTGGTGCCACCCTAGTATCCCCATATAATTGAATGGTTTTAAACAACAGAAAACATGCAACAATTGCGAAAACATCTTCACAGGCATGAGTTCATAACAGAACTGACTGTCCTTCTGGCAGAAAGTGGTGGTCCAAGTGGACAAATACCAGAACGTGACGTCAGCAGTGGTATAGCCAGGAATCTTCCAGTTTGTAGAGGGAGGAATAGCAAAGGCCTTAGCATACAGCGCTAACCCCTGAAGCAGCGGGAAATTACCATCACTAGAGCCTTTAATCTGTCCCCTATGCATATGTGTGTGACACCACCATAAACAAACCTTTTCAACAACAAAGTATGCTGTGTGTTTGTCATGTGATAAAGCACTGACATCTGTTTAGCTGCATTAAGGTCCTCTCTGATCTCATGTTTACCGTGAGGACAGAATTTTCCTCACGTTTTTGAATCAACCAACTAGTACCGTAATTTGGAATGTTTCAATTGTTTGCTTTATTTATTTTGGCAGGTCTCTCGGTATTTATCTACAGACATTTTGTTTACCTTACACTGATTTGCAAATATTATAAGCAGTTGTACATCATCTGTCCAGACAAAGAAGACTCATTTAGTTTATTCTACAGGTGCTTGTTGTTTTCCTCTTGCTTTTAGCATTTGTGTTTATTCTATAAGCAATCATTTTTCTTGACAAACAAGCTGTTCTTGTCCACTAGAAATAATGTACATGTTTTTGCCAATAAAGTGCTGATTTGAAAATATAAGTGTGGAGAGAAAATGTTTGTAATGAAAATGACGTTTTCAGATTTATCCATGTTAGTGTGAAATAAGTCTACAGCTGCAGTGTCAGGAATTTGTCATGGAAAGTGACTCATGGGGAGTATTGCTACTCATTTTTCAAATATTTCTAAAGGATTAAGAACTTTTAAGACACATATACATTTTGATTAAAGGCAAGATAAGTTCACTTGCCCTTTGTTTTAAACATGTATGTCTATTGTGTTTTTGGATTCAGTTTCAACCAAGTGAAATTATAAGGGATACCAGTGGAATGTTCACCTTGGCCATTCATTGGATTCCACTGATTCATGACCTCTGCCATAGAGCTCTGGCCACTGACCTTCAGGCCAACAGATGTGAGAATGATGTTTTGTCACAAAAGAGAGATCAGGATGCCTTTTGAGAGGAGAGAGTGAAACATTGGTGAGCTACCAAGAGCCAAAATGCTTCTATGGTGTCAGCTGGTAGCAAACAGCTCACAACTAGAGTGGAGGTGGGGAGTCTGTGCAATCTAAGAGAGGGGACAAGTAGTTTGGGTGGGGCCTCTGAGACTTGGCCATTAAAGGCCCACTGAAGACAGAAAACTAGACAACTTTTAAAAGGATCTATAAATTGGTGTCCCTGTGGGCAGGAAAGACCAACCCTCATTGTCAAAGTGACCTGAGAGAGATTTTAAAGCTGCCTCTTGCAAGGGATCTTAATGAATCTAAAGTCAGTAGGAGAGATGCACGGTTATAAGTAAGATAATCTTGAGATTTCTAATTTATTATGTTTAATTATTTTTAGATCATATTAATACATTGACCTGAATGTGAACAAAATGCATTGGGAAGTACAGTGGTGCAATACATTAGTCTGGCACACTCATAAAGCATTCTTGAGGTTGGATGATTTTTGAATCTCTAGTTAACAACAAGTTCAGTTCATATTTTATAAAAAATGTATAAAATAAAGAGTTCTTGTTTCATACATGATTTATTCTAATATTTGAAAGTTAAAATATTAATTCTATGAAAGACTAGTTTCTCTTCCATCTTGTCTCTCCTGCATTGTACCTATAACTACTGAATATGGTTCTAGGGTCTCATTTAAAAAGCTTGCATATGAGTCTTGCAAGCAACTTCCCACACAAGTACTGGAATTTATAAAAGAAAACTTGATGTGGAAACATGTACATATGCTTACGGCAACTCTGACCTATGCTGACACAACATTTTTAGAAAATGGGAAATGACAACAGCCTTAGTCAAGCAGTAGAATGCATCCAAACCAGAGTCATCATTATAATATGTGCTGGTATAACATATTACATAATGAACATGATATACAGACTGTACTTAATTTCCTTTGTAAGAGGACTAATGCTATGTATTTGCACTGAGTCACTTTTTTCGTTTTTTGCTAGTTTATATCAGCAACATGTTGTTCCTTCTCAATGAACTAGCTGACAGATCAACAGTATTTCAGCCAAGTCTCACTTCATCCTTTCTGCCCTGCTGGAAGCCATCAACCCACCAATGAGGCATTGCATCCAGTTTTTGTATGGTGTTGCATGTGCATACAAAAAATATGTGTTGTTGCCAAAATAAAAAGGTAACTTTCAACAGTAATTGGAGTACATTACCAAACTCATATTGTAATAAGGGCATCTAGTGAAAATGAAGCTGCTTTTCTTAACTGTAAGCAGTTACTTTCAATTAATGCACTAGTCACCCAAGATGTGACTACTGTGACAGGCGCCTGGCGTCCATGCCCAGCCGGGACGCCCCTGCACACTATATTCAAGGGGAGCAGCCCTGGACGGTGCAATACCTCCCCCTGGACGCTAGATGGCCGCCCCCCTGGGCTGGTGTAGTGCCTCGGTTTCCCACAGGGCTCCCTTGGAATTGGAGTTGGGGGCAGCCTTGTTGGGTCCCTCAGGTACCACCAGGGGGTGCTGTGTTTGGGACTCCTGAGCCTGTGTGGGCAACAGATTCATCACACCTGGAAGTGCCGCTGGATCTTGGTGATCAAACACCTGGAGCACTTCCAGGTGACCTATAAAAGGGAGCCAGCAACCACCACTCATCGGCCAGAGTCGGGTGGAGGAGGACAAGGTTGCGAGGGAGGAGTGGTGGTGCCAGGGAAGAGAAGAGAAGAGAAGAGTGTTTGTGCTGTACTGGTGCTTGGGACTGTGTTGTGGCTGGGAGGAGTACGGGGAAGACGTGCCCTCCAGCTGAAGAATAATAAAAATCCTTTTATTTTACACGTGCCTCCCGTGTCCAATCTGTGTCGGGTCAGGCGCTATATAGTGCCTTTCACACTACCAAACATCATGTCTCAGTGCTATGGGTCAACTCGTGATTCATTTATTTTGAGGTAAAGTAACTTTGACAGCCATGGTGGTGCTGCATGTGGTGGCTGGCTTGTTGGTAAGTAACAGGCTGAACCCTCGGTGTTTCATATGACATGTACTATTCATTGTAACAGCAACCACGTCATCACATGGGTCAGGCTCTATAATACCACATATGATCTATCAGTTGCAGAGTGTGGCCAGATACTTTAGGATGCTTATATTGCTCCTTGAGTTGTTGTATACACTGATTCAGAAACTATTCAGATCCCTTAACTTTCTGCACAGTTTATTGTGTTGAAGGTTTTAATTTAAGTGGATAAATTGACCATTTTTGACCATTACTATGTACTCCATAACCCATATTGACAAAGTGAAAACATGAAAGTTTGCACATTTATTAAAAATCAAAAACTGAACTCTCTCATTCATTTAAGTATTCTAACCCTTAATTCAGTATTAGCAGTTGCTACTTTGAGTCTTCTTGGGGAAGTCTCTACAAACTTTACACACTTGGATTTGGACAGTTTATTCAATTCTTCCTGGCAGATCCTTTTAAACCCCCTGTTGTGATGTGGGATTTTGCATATAACTTGATAACTGTTTTGTATGTCTTTATTTATAATTTAGGCAAACCAATGTAATTTAGTGGTACTTTGGTGAGAGGTATTCGTGTTTGCCCCCCTTTTTATGACTGTCTCTTTGTAATTTTATGACAGGATTTAGGGGGATGTGTCTTAAACCGGTATTTCTCTGCTAAAGTCTTTGAACCCCCTGCAAGGAAGCCAGGATGTTTAACATATGGTTTTGGGGCAGGAGATAAGATCTTCTATTTCACCCATTGGTCTGAGATATGGCTGTCTGGATTGGCCGTAGGTGTTGGACAGAAAACCTATAAATTTGCTTGCTCAACCACATTCTCTCTCTCTAACCAACAAATGATGAAGAAGCATCTCTCTTGCTAACCTGTGATGATGAAGACAACACAATGAAGAGCTCAGCTCAGCAGCCATATTGAACAGACATGTGGCTGAAAGCTGAGCACCAACGATGCCTTAACTAGAGACATTTTAAGTAACTACAAGTCTGTGTGCCACCTGAATTACACATCACCATTTTATCAGGTTGTATGGTTGCCAATATTCAAATGTACTTTGCAGTTTGTTATTATTTATGAATATTATCAGTAATACATTATTTTATGTGTAACTTAACTCCTGCTTGTCTTTTTACTACATCTAATTGCCTGAGGCTATTGATATAGAAGGGAAGGTGGGAATAAGTTATATACAGTGGTATGTCTGTGAGATTAGGCATTCTAAGGCTACATATTAATAATACAATAAGGGAAAGTAGAGCAATTTATATATTACTCTACCAAGATAAAACACCCCCTTAAAAGGATAGGAAGTGTCGGTAAACTGCCAACTTTAGTGCTCTCCAAAGGTGCTCTGTGAGCTGAAAGTCTAGTCTCAGTTTATATGGACAGACAGCTCTAGGAAGAGGCCTGGTGTTTCCAAATTTCTTCCATTTCACAAATATTGATAGCACTATGGTCCTGAGCTCAAAACTTTAAAAATGGCATTACTGTATACACTTGCTCTCTGTAGACATCTGTGATAAAATTGTGGTAAGGTATAAATCAGGGCAAGTTGGACTTCATGGCCTTAGTTTTATTCTGACATGCAGTGTGGATTCTGGGACCTTATATACACAATTGTATGACACATGTGGTCTTATCTTAGTTTTTGATTTTTAATAAATTTGCAAACCTTTCTGAAAGCTTGTTTCTACTTGAGTAGAGTTTATTGAGTGTAGAGTGATGGGCAAAAATGGCAAATGTATTCATGTTAAATTAAATCTACAACACAATAAAGCATGCATGTAGATATGAAGGGGTCTGAATACTTTCTGAATCCATTATAGGATAGAGTTATCCACCAGGAGAATATATGCTTTCAAAGTCTCAAAATTCTAATGTTGTGTGACTTAAAATAAGTATATTGTGTAATAAAGTAAAATATTTAATTTGTTCAGTTGCTCTTACACTATAGCTTCTTTGTTTCAGCTATTACTCAGTTGGATTATCATATCATATTCACATAATATTGTATTACCATATCATATTATTTACAATTAATATTCATTAAAGGATTCCATAGTTATTCCTGGATGAATTAAATTCCTGAAAAATGATCTAAATTATGTCTGGTAAATGGTAAACTAAATACTAAACTTTAAGCTATATCACCCTTTATAGAAATTGGAAATAGCTTTTACAGTAAGTAGTTAAAAGATGTTTGATCGTGTTTCATTGAACCGTTTAAAGGAAATATGATAAAAAATCTTTGCAATTACTTTCAGCTGCACTTAAGAACTTGTATTTACAGTAAGAGTCAGAAACTGATCCCTTAGTTTCATTAGTATCAAATACAAAGTAATGGACACTACTGTTGGCTTATTGCATTTCTGATATTTAATTCCACAGCTAAGTTCAAAATAACAAACAATCCTTAGTATAAAAGTACTGCAATTTTAATTTTAGCTAAGAAAGTAATTTAGTGCTGAAGAAAATGTGTGTTGTGGTACTTAAATGGCATTAGTAGGATTACCTAATAGTTGCAGGCAACATGAGTGCATCAAAGAGTATGGTAATAGTAAATAATTTAATCAGAACAGGACACAATCTTGTTGAAATAAAAACAGCACTTTGAAAAAAGCAAAATGTTCAAACTTGATGGCACAGTGGGTAATGCTATCAGCTGGAGGATTTAGCATCCTGAGTTTAAATCCAATGCATAATAATAATAATAATAATAATAATAATAATAATACATTTTATTTATATAGCACCTTTCCCATGCTCAAGATGCTTCACAGAGTCTCACAGAAAGTATATGTAACATTGGTTAAAGATGTTTCCTGAACAGAACACTAAAGCAGATAGATGACAGGACATATAAAGGCATTAAACAGAATTAAAGACAATGAACGAGAGTAAAATGCTAGATTCAATGCTAAAAGAAAGCCTAACAAATGACATTATTTGTGATATAACACACTCACAAAGTATCCTGAACATCTGGACAGACAATAAGACTGAAACAGGAGGCAGAATGTCAGGTTAAGTTAAAAGCCATCCTGAACAGGTGACTTTTAAGTTGTTTTTTTAAAAAAAATGAATGGAGTCAGCTAATCTAATTAATTTCAGGAAGTCATTCCAAAGTTTGAGTGCTGTACAGCCGAAGGCCCTGTCACCCATAGAGTGCAGGTTAGTGTAGGGCACAACACGATTTCCAGAATCAGAGGACCTTAGTGGGCAATCAGAAGTATAGTGATACAGAGGGTCACTGATGTAGTCCGGTGTAATGTTATTTATAGCTTTGTAGCTTAACTAGCAAAATACCCGCGCTTCGCAGCGGCGAAGTAGTGTGTTAAAGAAGTTATGAAAAAGAAAAGGAAACATTGGAAAAATAACGTAACATGATTGACAATGTATTTGTTTTGTCACTGTTATGAGTGTTGCTGTCATATATATATATATATATATATATATATATATATATACACACACGCACACACACACACACATATAAACATATATACATATACATATATACATATAAACATATACACACATACACATATCTACACATACACATATCTATATATATATATACATTTTCACATCTACACATATATAGATATATATACAGATCTACATATATATATATATCTACATATATACAGTATATATATATACACATACATACATACATAAATATATATCTACATATATATATATACTGTATATAGCAAAATCCCCGCGCTTTGCAGCGACAAAGAACTGCTTTTAAATTTTTATTAAGAAGAAAAGAAAACCTTTTAAAACTGAGGGAAAATATACCAATAACTATCTGTTAAGGATCTCTTTGTATACCACGTTGTCAGTTCAGCAGTCTGGTTGTAATGTGACCAAGCTGTGCACTGAGATTACTTTTGAGAATGCAACGTATAGTTTTGTCCAGGAGGAAAGCAATGTTGCCTCAAATCAATGGCAACCTTTTGTAGGGTGTGTCCCTGAGACTTATTGTCATCGCAAAGCAGAGCCTTACTGGAAATTTGAGGCATTTCAATTGAAATGGGAGATCAGAGGGTATAACGGTGATGCGAGGAATACATTCAGAGTGTGGCACTCTGCTGTTTTTTTGTGTAGCTGCCTTCACACAGCCTCTCCGCTGCTTTATAAACGAACGCCATATAAGGCCATCATTTCTCCTTGCTTTGCAGTTCTGTACTGTTTTATTGTTCATTTATTACGATTCTTATAGTTATTGTGTAGCTATTCAAGACTTACTTTACTGTTCAGGTACCCATTTCCTTTATTTAATCCGCGGCTTGTATGTTATTTTTTGTTCATTTATTACGATTATAGATATTTATTAATTCCCTTTTTTAGCTGACTGCCTGCTCATATAAGACGCTCCGGTGTTTTTTTGTGAAACAGCCTTTACACAGCTTCTCCGCTGTTTTATAAATGAACGACATATAAAGCCATCACCTTGTCAATTGTGTAATGCGTTTTTTTCAACAGGTTTGATGCATGGAAGTGATCACTCGTACTGCGTTCAGTCAGTTCACGTGAGCTGCTCTCTTGTGTGATGTTGCGATGTCCACGGCTTTATTTAATGTTAGCTAAGACCCGGCACTTAAAAGTTTCTGGCTGCACTCCGGTTGTAATATGACGAAGCTGCGTGAGCTCACTCTTGAGAATGCAACGTATAGTTGTCCAGGAGAAAAGCAATCTTGCCTGAAATCAATGGCATCATTTTGTAGGGTCTGTCCCTGAGACTTATTACTTGTCATCGTGCAGCAGAGCCTTACTGGAAATTGGAGGCATCTGAATTGAAATGGGAGATCAGAGGGTATAAAGGGGATGCGAGGAATACATTGAGTGTGGAGAAACTCTAGAGACAGTGTGTGTATTAACTTGTGGATTTTTCTGTGAGTATTTGGTGGCAGCGTGACGAAGTTGCTTCCGCAAGACCGCTTTAGCTGTGGAGCTCAACTCGGAGCATATTCTTTTCCTACCTTGTCAATTGTGTAATGCGTTTTTTGAACAGGTTTGATGCATGGAAGTGATCACTCATACTGCGTTCAGTCAGTTCACGTGAGCTGCTCACTTGTGTGATGTTGCGATGTCCACGGCTTTATTTAATGTTAGCTAAGACCCGGCACTTAAAAGTTTCTCGCTACAGCAATTTTAACTCCATTACAAAGTGATCCAAAGTCTTGTTTATACCTCGTGTCTTCTCATTAAACTTGTATCTCGCGAATAAAGTATTCAGCGTTTTTTTTCAGCGCCCTTTGGGAGCTCTTCCTTTTTTCTACGCACTGTGGTCACAGTCAGTTCACGTGATTACGGGAGGCGTGATGATGTCACACGCAGCTCCGCCCCCCACGGCCATCGAGCTAACATCCATTACAGTATATGAAGAAAAATAGGTTCCAGTTATGACCATTATGCATAGAATTTCGAAATGAAACCTGCCCAACTTTTGTAAGTATGCTGTAAGGAATGAGCCTGCCAAATTTCAGCCTTCTACCTACACGGGAAGTTGGAGAATTAGTGATGAGTGAGTCACTGAGTGAGTGAGTCAGTGAGGGCTTTGCCTTTTATTAGTATAGATAATAGAATTTTAAATTCAATCCTGCAATCCTGTAAGACACAGGGAGTCAGTGGAGGTGAATAAGGATGGGTGTTACGTGATCACTGCTGCTGGTTTGTGTTAGGACTCATGCAGCAGAGTTTTGAATCAGCTGGTGCTGTGATATAAGGTTAGAAGCAACACGTGTCAGTAAAGAGTTACAACAATCGATGTGGGATGTGATAAAAGCATGGACAAGTTTCTCAGAGACGAATGAGCAAACACAGGATATGATACAGAGGTGAAAGTAGGAAAGTTTCTTAATGTGGTTTATGTGGATATAATAGGTAATGGAGGAATCAAAAATGACACCAAGATTCCTCGCATTAGAAGAAAGTCTGATTAGATTACTGCCAAGAGTAGGAGCTCATTTTCTTAAGTTGCATTTTAGTGCTAATTTGCAGGAGTTCAGTTTCATTGCAATTTAATTTTAAAGAGTTCGGCTCCATCCAGGTTTTAATTTCACTAAGGCAAGCTGTGAGCTGAGAAAGCAATAATGAAGTTTCACTTTTAACATTGAACTACAGTTCAATATCATCTGCATAAAAATAATAGCCTATTCCATAGCTACAAATGATATGGCCATGGGTAAGCATATAGATATAGAAGAGCAAAGGGCAGAGGATAGAGCCCTGAGGAACCTCTTGTATGACAGATAGCACTTAAACCACTAGAGGGCAGTGCCAGAGATACACAGCATGCTCACCATTCTGAACAGTAGAATGTCATGTCTGACAGTGTCAAATGGTTCACTAAGATCTAACAGAATTAATATACTGGTCTGTATAGAGTCTGTTGCCATAAGCAACTCAGTGGTTTCCTGAAGCAGAACAGTTTTACAGTTGTCCTGTGCCCTGAACCCAGACTGAAAGGGTTCCATCAATTTATTATAAGTTAAGTAATTGGTGAGTTGGGAGGCTACAACAAGCTGAAGAACTTTTGACAGAGTTTTTTAACACTGGGGTTAGAGAAGCGATTTTAAAAGTGGGTGGCACAAAGCCAGTGTCAAGGAATGTATTATTAGTGCTGTAACATTTGGGATTATGGCGTGAAAGCAGGGCTTAAGAAGTATGGTGGGTATGGGGTCCAGCACACAGGTAGTGGGCCTCATTTTATAAAGCAGGTCATTAACAAATGCAGATGTGACTGGTGAAAATTTAGAAAAAGAGCTGGATGGAGTGGGAACACAGGGAAACATATAAATAGATAATGAATGTTGAGGAAAAAGTGGAGGAATTTTTCACCACCTTCGTTAGAGCAGGTAACTGGGCAAGATGCAGGCTGAAGTAGTTTATTAATTACAGAGAACAAAACCCTTTGACTTACCATGGCCACTTTCTATTTCTACCATAATTTATGTTCTTGGCTGTAGTTATTGCACCTCTGTAAGCCCTTTGATGGTCAGAGAAACCCTGGATGTGCACAGTGAGGTCGGTCTTACGTGACATGCTCTCAAGGCGTCGACCAGCTGCTTTCATAGACTGTAATTCTGAGGACTTAAAGGAAACCTTCCTTATGTTTTAAAGGAGCTGTTTTATCTACTGCTGAAAGAAGGGCACTGTTATAGTGATCAACAAGACTATCAAGTGTTGATGAAATAGGTGAAGACAGAAAAAGATCAGAAATGGAACTAGCAAGGATAGAAGGACAGACGTTTTTAAACGTTTCTGAAAGAAATTTGATGTTTACAGGTAAGAGGAGGGAGAGGTAATAAGACAGTGAAAAGTGCTGCTTTATGATCAGAGAGTCCCAAATCACTGCTATAAGTGTTGCCGACAGATAAGCCAGATGTGCAGATCAGGTCCAATATATAACCACCAGAGTGAGTTGGAAAATCAACAACTCAAAGCAGTCCAGTAAGGATAGGAATTCATTTCACAGCTTACAAGTAGTAATTTCAATATAGATGTTGTAATCACCAAGAAGAATGACTCTCTGCAAAAAGGAACTTAGGTGGGTTAATAATTCAGTCAGATGAGAAAAAAATGACGCCTTGTACTTTGGGGGATAATAGAGAATAATGAGAACAATTTCTGTGTGGATTTTCTGTGTCTGGGTTTTTCTCCAGTTATTCTGGTTTTTCTATCACATCCCTGCAATCGGCTGGCGTCTAAACTTCAGCGAACTGAAACCTTGAATTGGATTAAGTAAATGAAAATTTATATTTTCGAATATACAAAGTTGTAAAAGCTTGTGGGGGTATAACAGCGAATAAAAAGAAACTCAAAACTCTTCATATCTGCAATCTTTTTCTACCATGTTTCACAACAAAACACTGAAAATTGCCAACAGCTTCCCTGCCTCGACCATACAAGACCATTTGAAACACAAGTCTAACCATGACCTCGTGTAATGCCCCAAAGGTAGATGTTGGCTAGGTGTTGTGATGGAGAGAAGACATAATATAGAATGGTAAATACATTGTTGAATAAAATAAACATATTCCTTGTTTTCTACAAATCATGGTTGTGTCCCATGGAGGTGCAGTGCATCAGAATAAAAATTTAAACACTTTTCATTCACACAATGCTTTCAAGAGCTAAAAATTATTGTTACTGTCTGTTTTATTGATATCAGTTTCAAGAAGGTCCAACTATACTGCAATATAGCATGCAGGAGTGCAGCATTGAATTGATGGGAACATTTTTACCAAGGTTTTGGTAGTAACCATACAAACATCAAGCAAATGAGAGGTTAAATAATGTGTATGTAGTGAGAAGAGGAGAGAAACTGTTTTATAGCAACGTACAAATAGTAAACTGCAGGTCAGTTGCAAAACACATTCTGCCCTAAAGCACCGGCTTCAACAAAATTGGGGTTGAGGTCCATTACAAGCACCTAGCAAGAGTTTAGGAAGAGAGGACACACATCTAAATTAGCTTCCCAGCACAGTAGATAGCAGAAGTGAGCACAGTAAAAATGGAAGATAGTGGAGATGAAGAGGATATGGATATGGAGGAGATCTGAAGAGGCATTGCTCATGAAGTGCAAGAAGTACTGTGTAAGTGATAAATAATTAAGTCCAGTTTGTGAATGGAATTTACAAGACACTAGAGAGAGAGTTTAAAAAATAATATGAATAGATTTGTCTTTTGGTACCTTTCGTTTATGCAAGCATTTTGGGGCATATTTGGATAAGTGAAGTAAATACTGTATAACTACTGCAGTTGAGGAAGGGTCTTCATCATATTAATAATTTGCACCAAATCCAGCAAACTGATTATGTTGAAATGATTTACTTGTGTCTGGTGAAGGCAGCATAAAAAAACTTGATGGTAAAAGTTTATCTGCAGCATGGCAGGAACAAACAAAACCAGTCAGATCAGCATTAATTATTTTCTGGATAACTGATTTCAAGCACTGAGGTAGGAACTGCAACATCGGTATGTTGCTCATGTTCATCTGGAATATCAAGAAGCAATTTATACAGAGGGCTTCTGTTCTGTTTTAAGTGTGAACATGGCAGATAATTGAGGCAACTCAGGCCACTTCTTCAGGCAAGATCACTTGCCTGAAGAAGGGTCTGAGTTGCCTTGAAAGCTTGCATATTGTAATCTTTTTAATTAGTTAATAAAAGGTGTCATTTTGCTTGACTTCTCACTACAAGGTTTAATGGTAAGGAGTCCTGATTTTATAGCTGAAATTTAGGTGAACCAGTCACATGTCCAGTGATTTGCACAAATATTTTGACGGGCAATGGCTCAAAGAAGGAGAAGGTGCATTTGTTAAATTGTAATTGTGGACAAAATTCACTGACGACTTATATTTCAACGTTTTTAATTTGAGTTCAGATTTGGATGGAACGTCAGGGGCATTATAATATTCACAACCATGGCAAAAATGATTGTCCACAATTGCTGATATATCAAATTAACAGAAAAGACACTGTATCACCTTTATTCATTTTATACTTTATTTTCCTAATGTAACAAATTGTAAGAAGATGAAAAAGCAAATAAAGGAATTCATGTCTAGTTACAGGAAATGTCAAATCTCCCTTAACTGCAAGACTTAACATCACTGTAACTTTAATGCTATGCATTTAACTTGACGGCAGAATGAACATTGTTATTATGGAACACCATCACTATGTAATTTTACAGAATGAACACTGCTTTCTGTTACCACACCTGCCCTGTACTTCCCGGTATTTCAGAAGTACATTATTTAAGAACATTATATAATCATGCCAACATGACCTTTTTGTTATTATAAACTATCTACTGCATTGTCCATGTCCAAGCCCTCTTTACGTGGCTTTCATTATTGGAAAGAAAATGCATAAGTAACAACAATTCCCAACTACAACCATACCTTGTAAAAGTACTTGTTCATACTAAATATTAAATATTGTCAGCTTACCACAGTCTTTTCATCAGAGGTTTTGTATCTCATCCTCCAAAGAAACCAATAAAATACTCCTGAATTAAACCAATAATAGCCACATTACTCATTATAGTGGACAATTGTGCATGATTAGAGATCCCTGTTGTCTCATCTGCTTGCAAAGCCAAAACATATTTTGACCATACAATTGATTTCCAACAGAACTGTTGCTTTTGTAGCAATAATAAAATCATGTTGTGTGGAATGTGACATGCCAGAATTCAAGAAAACACAGATAATGACAAAGTGATCTGTCAATACATGACCATATTTTGCAAGCATTTCTGTAAATTCTCTGAAATTGTTCTTATTGATCTCATCTCCAGTCTCATCATGTCCCCTGCAAGTGAAATCCTGGCAGCAAAGCACTGATGTTGCATCTACTAGACACCAGGGTACATCCCCATTCTTTTTCATTAACTTATTATGCTTTGCCACATGACACCGTGTGCCCAATATACACAATACATACTGCAGGGTATTCTAAGTAGTGCACATGTACTTAAATCAGGGGATCTTAATCTCTTTTAAGAATGTAACCCTCTTTTGTTTTTAAAATTTCTTAAGTCCAACCTCCAACCTACACTGAAGTGTGCTTGTCTTAAAAAACAAGCCTGCATAGCCTTACTTATAGCCTTTTACTTATTACTGATATTTTTCAGTTTCTTGCAATAAAAAGGATGTGCACATTTCTAATGGGAGTAAAGTGTCTTTGGGTCAACAAGGAGAAAGGGGCAAGTGTTTGAGACACCGTAGGCTCCCCTAGGTGCATAGCCCTGCACCTATTCAAAATATATGCGCAAGTAATTTTCTAGGCTTATCTCTGAGTATATAACACGTCTATGATTGATTTCAAACTGTACTCTTTAGAGGAGAAAGGAATTTATAGTAATGTTGACCTACTGTAAATAATAATTCATGCCTGGTGCATCTTCTAAAATGATTATATTTAGGATTCTCATTATAGAAATTCCATGTTTTAATTTTAACAACCTTCTAGATAAATGTGTGATCATATACAGAGGCACAGTTAATAAGTTCTCTCCAAATTAAATCATTTGGAGGAAAATGTTTTGCAAAGTTCAGCATTAGTGCTGATCAGTGAAATTTGACAAAGTGTATCCTGCGTCTTCTACTGGTGAACTTATTCACCAAATATTTTCCTGAACATTTGCCATGAAGCACTCCATGGTACTATTTTGTGAGGCCAAAGTCACATCACATAGTTGTAGCAGCCAATTCTTTATGTACAGAACTTTCCAGCATGCATACTGTTAAGTGTACTTCACCTCACATTTTATGACGCTGCCCGATCTGCTTTGCACATTCTTGATGTCACTAATATACAGTACTCCAGTTGGATTCTCACCCTGCATGAGTTAAAAAAAAAACTTGTGTTTTCATCTGAAACATAAATTAGCTGACCATAACAAAAATATTATGAATGCCAAGTGTATAATGCTGATACCTGTGTGCTCACTCACTTGCCACACTCACTCACACCACATGGCCAGCCAGGCAAAACAAACCTACAGGAGCCGAAACCACTTCAACTTCCACAATCACAAAACATATGAGACCCTGTGAAATAATAATAATAATAATAATGAAAAATGTATTATTATTTACAAGGCATTTTAATCTTCTTCATGAAAGAAAACAACTGTAAAGCATCTGAACAAATAGAGCGAAAACAAATTTCGTATTTCTTTTGTGATTATTGTTCCATCCGTGTCTTTTGCTGTTTGAAGCCCAGTGGTTAGTGCTGCTGTCTCACAGCTCAGATCATATTTTTGGCCACAGTGATTGGTCCAGGGTAGTTGGCAGATGCTTCCATAGCCCTCAGAGAAACTTAAAAGACCACTGCATCATTATAATCAACTTAAAACTAGCTCAGTTCTCCCTTCTCCATTGACTTCAAACTATTTTGCTGAGTTTGGTGAAGTTTCCAAACATTTCCACCGTTTAGCCGAACTCACGACAAAGCAAACTCCAATCTCTATTCAACTTTATAAAAAATGGAGGATTTCAACTTCAGCCAGAGGAAAGTTCCAGAGGTGTGCAATAAGACAGGCACAATGTTAAACAGCAAAAGGGTGACTTTGTGTTTAGAATGGGAAGCAGAACCAGCAAAAGAGCAAGAAACCAAAGAAAGAGAGAGACTATATACTGTATTAGGATTGGCATGGTCATGTTTAGGGCCCAGTATTCAAAGGATGACCTCAAGTATGGTCCATTTACTGAAGGGTTATATTCCTTAGATTCATAAATTATGGCATCCCACCCAGGACATGCTATTGACCATGGCAGGGGAAAGAGAAGTCTGCTCTTCAGTGTGCGTTTTGATATCAAGGATAAACAGTTACAGAATGAGAGATTAGACCTTTTTTACAGAATATAACATTTTCAGGCCTGCACATTTATTCACATAATCTACAAATTGTATAATGGATTTCTTATTAAATGTACCTATATAGAGTACTCAATAAAAAAATAAACATAAAGGAGTTAAATGTAAAAATATAAAATAAAAACCTGAGACAAATGTAATTGCAAATAAAACAAGCAATTATTAGCTTTACGCCCTTGGGACCTAAGTACGAGTTTCAGTACATTCATCTACTTAATCATACATGTAGAATAACCACATAGCTGCCATCCTTGATGACAATTAAAGCTGAAAGTCATTATATTGTTTTAGTAATGTGGTTTAAGACCAGGGATATATTATGCTAGCTAAAAATATACAAGAATGAATTAAGTTTAAAAAATAACCTCTACAACCTGTTACATTGAAAGAAAGCAGCACAGCACATTTTCATTTGGCCAGATTTCTGACAAAGAACATTTAAACACTGATAATATGATAACCTCTAGTGAACTTCACAAAATGTGTATACCAGGCTCTAGTGAAATAGAAATCATTATATGAGTGTTTACTTTGAATTCTACTATACTTCACAAAGACATACATTGAAGATAAATATATTTGCTAATGGTGATGTTTATTTTTAATACAAAATCAATAGATAAAAGAACTGAATGTCTGGTAATCTGAAGATACAAGTTTACATTATATACAGTACTTATAGTTGTGAAAAATTAAAAAAAAGGTTAGGCATGTCCTACTAAATAAAACAGCTAAATTAATATACTCATTTACTTATTGTGTAACAAGACATTGATTAAGTCTCCTTTTCTTGTTAATAAAACATACACAGCATCAGTAAAGTGTTTATTCATCTGTGCAATATGGCAAACTAAAACATCTTCACTTTGGAACTGTCAGAGGTGGTGTAAGTGAGACATATTTCTCTTAATATTGCATGCTTCAGTATAATACCTGTGAATCCTTAGAATTCGTAAGTAATAAAATGATCACTCCACAGAGATGCTGTCTCCTGGAGAAGCAAATTGAGCTCAAAAGAAGCACAATGCCTGAGCAAACATTGCAGGAAAGCCTGCTCCATCCACAGGGCAAACCCTGGGCACACTGGAAGCTGTTCTGTAAAAGTGGATGGTCGCAAAATTTGATGCCATCACAGTGTCATCTCCAGGCAGAGGAGTAGCTTCAGGGACAGACTTTTGTCACTGTCCTGCTCCACTGACAGACTGAGGAGATCGTTCCTCCCCCACATTATGCGACTCTTCAATTCCACCCGGGGGAGTAAATGCTAACATTAATTTTATTTTAATTTTTTCATTTTTATTACTATTTAATTTAATATTGTTTCTTTGTATCAGTATACTGCTGCTGGATTATGTGAATTTCCCCTCGGGATTAATAAAGTATCTATCTATCTATCTATCTATCTATCTATCTATCTATCTATCTATCTATCTATCTATCTAAAAATCCTCTCCAAGTGGTGCTCTCTTGAAACACTTTTAGCCACAGGCTCATTCCACCACAATATGCTAAGAAGTGCCTCTGGGGGTCTTTTCTACCCACTGTTATCTGGTCATTTAATGGCCCCTCCCGATATACTAATTAAGTTAATTTCTTAAATATCTGTTCTAAATACATTTATTTATTGATTGATTGATTTATTGCATTTGTCTTGTAACTCTTTATCCTTGTTTTAATGTTTCTGCTGCCTTATGCATTTAAATTTACCTATGGGATTAATTAAATTTATCTAATCTAAATGTTACCATGGATATTCTTGTTCTCCATTCAATTACTGGTATGGAATCAGACTTTGTGTCTAAATCAAAGTATTTTTAACTTATGCTGTATTTCAAGTTTTCTGATTTGCATTCTGCTTATATTATCACTAAGGGAGCATTCTAACTAAGAAAAATTGTAATAGTCACTATGTATACCTATTCTAAAGTTAATTATTTTAAGCACTATGTAGTCAAAAAAAAAACTTCAACAATTGAAGAATACCATTTCAGCCCTAAAATATACAATATACATGTGTTCAAGGTAAACCTTCATTATACAGTATCTCAGTCCATACATTTTCTGAACACTTCAGGCTCTTATAGCCTTATTTTTCATATTTAGGTTTACGTTTTGGCAGTTACTGTTGCATTCTTCTAACTTTTCAGATAGTACACATAAAGGACTGCATACCCTCCTGAGCAGAGTGTGGCTTCAGCCAGCTCCACATACTTTCATGTATATTGCTGCTGAGAAGGTTAAAGTTGCCTCTGAGACAAAATCCATCTTAACAGTGGACCTTCATCCCTTTATGGACAACCGTCCTTCCTCTTCAATTTAGCAGTTAGTGAAAATGAAATGTTTCTGCCTATGTAAACAGACAAGAATCACTAGTAATGTTACATAAAAATGTAAGAAAGATATTCAGGAGTAGGGTAAAATAGGAATAAAAAAAGCAAGTTGTAAACATCACTCAAAATACTTAGCATAAAACTTGGCAAAACCACCCAAAACTTCTAGGGTCAAAGGTATGAAGAAAAAATCACAAAGATAAGGAAAACTGAAAAAGCAATCAAGTGCCAAAATGAAATGCATCAGATGGTAAAAACTTGTTGATGTTTCTAGCAACAGTAAATGTGATAGCTAAAGGGAAGCATGGCAAAAGATTATGTATGGTAGGCACAAAATGTGACACTGTGATTCTTGGTTGCAGCTTTAAAGTATGTACTTTTCATATTTTATGATTTTTTTTTTCTTAAAAATAAATTATGCATTTTCTGTGAAAGATTAACATTGTGTGTTTTTTCTTAATTCATTTGCTTGTTTTTTTTTGTCCAGTTGATGAGTACTTCCAGTCTTTTTAGCTAATTATAAAAGCTTTACCCTTGTTGAATGTAATTGTTTTGGGAAAAATTGGAGCTGTTACATATTTTTTTTTTTTGTCTGAAAAAATAGGCTACAGATGTAAAACTTTCTTACTGTTTAAAATTGGCATACACAGGGTCATGGAGGTCTTCTGGAGCCAAACCCAGCCAGCACAAGGTGCAAGGCAGAAACAAACCCTAGGCAGGGCGCCAGCCCACTGCAGGGCGCGCACACACACCCACACACCAAGGACAACTTAGGATCACCAATGCACCTGAACAGCATGTATTTGGACTGTGGGAGGAAACCAGAGCCCCCGGAGGAAACCCACGCAGACAAGGGGAGAACATGCAAACTCCACACAGGGAGGACCCGTGAAGCGAACCCAGGTCTTCTTACTGCGATGCAGCAGCGCTACCACTGCATCACCATGCTGCCCACGTTTGTAAACTTGTTAGTATTATATAACCATAGTTGTAACTGCAATAAGTAAGCCTGTGTTGGGGTCCCCAAGATAACACAAGTAATTTCAGCCCAGATTTATAATGGGAAGGAATCCATATCAGGGCAGCACGGTGATACAGTGGTAGCACTGCTGCCTCGCAGAAAGGAGACCTGGGTTCGCTTCCCAGGTCCTCCCTGTGTGGAGTTTGCATGTTTTCCCCATGACCGGGTGCTCGGGTTTCCTCCCACAATCCAAAGACATGCAGGTTAGGTGCATTGGCGATCCTAAATTGTCCCTAGTGTGTTTGTGTGTGTGTGTCCGCGCCCTGCGGTGGGCTGGCACCCTGCCCGGGATTTGTTTCCTGCCTTGCGCCCTGTGTTGGCTGGGATTGGCTCCAGCAGACCCCCGTGACCCTGTAGTTAGGATATAGCGGTTTGGATAATGGATGGATGGAAGAATCCATACCATGACACATGACCATGACAGCACACCAAACCATCTAGCTTTAGACAGCTGTGGACTGATATATACGTTTTTATATTCTTGTACTATAAAATACCCAATTGGCTTAGTAGATATTTGGATGAAGCATGATATTATTGAATGGTTAAACATAGGTTGTTCTACAGGTGTGCCACTGGGACAGACCTATGAGTAGAATTAGACTGGAATTAGATCTCTCAGATAGCCTAAGAGGTTCTGGGATTTTTAACATATTGTAATGTGAAGCTTATGTTATACAGTATGTCCATTCATTATCTGAACCTGGATGTGGGCAGACACAGCCTATTCTGGCAGCATTTAGTATAAGGCAGGAACCAACCCGATGCAGAACATCAGACCATCATTAGGCACACCCAGGCACAAACCCACGGTGACTCAAACTGGGCCTGTTTTGAAACTCCTCAGTAAATCCAATAACCAAATTAATGGCAAATGTGTGAGAGAAACCCACAGAGACAAGAAGTGAATGAGCTAAATGCATGTAGACTGGGCAGGTATTTGGAGCAAATTTCCACCAGATATAAGGTAGCAGTTCAAACCACTGAATTATACGCTGAATAAAACATTTAAGCAAAATTAAGTAAACAATTAGGTAAAATTAAGTTAATTTGAATTTTGGGTCTGTAAAGCTTTTAACTGTGTACAGTAACTTTATAATAATAAGCTTTTGAGTTTTATGACATTCGTCACAAAATTAAATTGGTCTTTAGCTGAATTGCTGTGCTTGTAAATACTTCAGTGATACAATCAAGCATTCATGTACAGTTTTGAAATGCTCCTAATGATTGTCAAATAATGTATTTCTATTGTTCTCCAGTAATTTGTGAGGAATTATAGGCAAGCTATTTTTCAGCATTCACTGTTTGGTCCTATTCTTGCAAAGTGGTTTAAAATTGATCAAATACATTTTATTGTTCTCTCAGAAAATTGCTGAGGCTTATTATACTAATTTACTTTATTCAGAGCCTTTATATACAGTAAAACATAAATATAAAGGATTAAAAGGATATCCAAATATCTTTGTGCAATACTGTTTGTAGTAAATCTTGCATATACTGTATAATAATTAGAGTTGAACCTATATTGTGAATGAATTAATAATGTTATAAAATGAATTAACTAGTCACTTTTGGTTATTTAGAATAGAAAATATTTTAATGACATTAAAACAATAGACAAAAGGTGCAATCTAATCCTAAATTTTTCTTTATTTCTTGATTTTTAAATTACTGTGCTGTGGTATAGCGGCAGCCCTTGTAGAGATATTTTAAAATAAATGAATAAAAGGGCTTCATGTTTGCTCACTCTGCTCTTGGGCAAACAGTGATGCTGAATAGAATGAATTTAGCTTAAATGTACAGGATTATTCAATGTACAATTTAAATTAAGGCATTTATTCAGGGTCTGAGTAATTGTTTGGCACAGAAGTAATTTGCTTTGGCATCTGAAGTCTTTGTTCCTGTTTGTGACACCTTTTCCCCCTAAATTGAGAATTTTCTATTCCCCTTGATGGTAACCACTGTGGCTTTCACACTTACCATTCTTGGAAGGCTGCACAGGCTGATAAGATTTTGCTTGTGCCTGTCAATGTTAAAGGCAGTTTGCATCACAGTAACACATCACCATAGGTACTCTAGACAGACACAAAAGACACAGCCTCATTGTAAAAATGTTTATTTAATCACGTGATATTCACCAACTGGGCTGTAGTGTTTGCATCTTTAAGACTCAAGAAGTTTTCATCTTTCAGAGTCAAACCAATATAAACTTTATGTGGTAAGTGAAAAAAGAATGAGAAGTGTGACCACCTGCATGAATATTTCCACAAAAGAATGACATTTTCCACAAAACTTTACAAAGTACCACATGTTGCATACTTACATGTTACATGTAGTAATTATTTTTTTCATATGTGTGGAAAAATGTGGGTGTGTACAAGTGGGTCTCTTTATCCACCATTATATCCTATAAATGTTGCCGAGATGAGTTTTGATTCTGAATGATCATTAATTGGATTATGAAGTTTTAGGAAATGGATGGATAAATAAATATTACATACAACACCATGATTATTATTTTTGACTAGCTGTGTAAGCTCGTGCTGTAAAAAGCATGGGGTCCTAAAAACTATTAAAATCATCAGAAAAAAAATTGAAATGTCAAGATGTCAGGCAATTGAAAGTTTCTTGTGAGGTTTCATTTTGCTGGCGTGCTCACCTTGCTTGTGTATCCTCAGAGGTGGAGACCTTACCCCGACTCCACCTCTCACTTCCGGGCTGGACAGACACACAAACTTCCATGCGTAGATGTTTATGTATTAGATAGAGTATCCCATTTTCAACTTCTCTGTAACTTTAAAAAAATATAAATGTGACCAGTATGTGCCATATTGCAGCTTTATTCTTCTTTACAAATGATTTTAGACATGTAAAGCACAGGCTGGCATAGTTACTAAAGAACATAACCCTGAACCACAAGGTTGTCAGTTCACATCCCACCTGCCCGTGATCTAACTGTAAAAAAATATGTAAACTGTTGTGCTGTTTATCTGCAGTCATGTGTGTAGTCAGTGTTTTTTATTTTGCTATACAAAATAAAAGTTGTTTCTTTGAAAATGTTTAATCATTTCTTACTGTAATTTGGACCATAAGTTAACATTTTACATGTACAGTACACAACTGTTTTGAATAGGGTCTCTTTTTAAAACCAGAAGATCAAACAATTAAAGGAAACTGGAAGAATGTTTTAATATATGTTTCCCTTTAGCCATTGATTAGTGTAAAACTTTACCTTGAAAAAGTAATTCACACCATTTTTTTTTTCATCAAATGAAAAATGTCAAAAACAGAGGAACAATTTCAAAACCAATGATCCAAACCTACACTGACTTGCTTGGCAGCCTATTTCCAAATGCAGTTGCTCCAGTAAAATTGTAGGAGCCCTATTCATATAGAGACAGATATTTGCCATTAAGATGGAACTCTAAGTTCTATAGACCCAAAGAAGGATTTTGTACTATGCTGTACAATATTATCTGAAGTACTGTAATATCCAATCTGGGTATGTAAAAGGGGACTAATATTACACTAATCTTATTGTTAGAGTGTAGAATAGAGTCTAAACATGAAGTTAAAATATTAAAGACAAAAGAAAGTTGTCATAAAGCCTCATCTATGTGCTTAAGGGTCAGAGCTAAAAAAACTTGCACAGGTCATTTTGCTTGTGTTATTTATTTTGTTGGCCATGCTCTTGCACTGAATGGTCTTGGGGTAATTGTTTTTAATAATCTGAATCTCCTCAGAGTAAGAAAAGAAGAGGATGGGAACTTACACCTACAGTTAGCCATCCATTCATCACCTGTACCTGGTTTATGCAATTCATGGATGCAGCGGGTTGGAGTTTATATCAGTAAGACTTTACCACAAGGCAAGAACCAAACCCTCCTGAGATGTAAGTCCACTGCTGGACAAACATTTGCACACATACATACACAACAACTCATTCACACTGGGCCAGTATGAAGATGCCAATTAATTAAATGTGCACCTCTTTGAGAAGTGGGAAGTAAATGGAATACAAGGAAAAAAACCTATGCAAATATGGGAACAACAGAGATGAGAAAAGGTTTTCAACAAAATTGTCAGGCAAGGGTGTGATACACAGTGTCCCGAGGTCTTTTGCCAAAGCAAAAACAGGAACCACACTAAAAACTAAAAAATAAGCAGGAAATTCCAATCTAAAATGATTTCACAGATATTTTTTACTTTATTTGCATGTTAAGTCTCTTTGCTATAAGAGAATTTAATGCTCACGTGATTCTGCAAGCATGTACCCACAGTTTAAAGAGATATCTTGACATCACCATTTGAGAAGCTTCCAAACCACGAGAAGATCATGATTACTGTAGTACCCTTGGAAACCTACAGTAACAATTATATGTTTCAAAGAACAAAATAAAATCACCATTGACTAAAAAAACAAAATTGGTCTGACTGATGAAGAACATGTTCTCCACAAGAGGTAAACACTATACCACCATCTACATTTGTGGTAAAGAAAAACCTTATTATGAGGTATGGTCAATAACTCTAAAACTGGTCACTGTGTGGTGCTGCTGCTGTGGCTGCAAGCTATTGTAGCATGCATGAAATATCTTTACTGGTTCATTGAGTCATTATATGTATACATATGAAGTAGAGGACTTGCATATGCTAATCAACATGTGACATGTCGCCATTCTTTGGTAATGATATGAAAGAGAGGTCTGCAGGGGACATCAACTTTGTGAAAAAATGTTCACTCGAGGAACAAGGCAATATCAAATTTTGTCAGCTTCTTTGAAAATGTGTAACTTTAATACAACAATTGTGTTAATGCAAAAATTAAACATGAGAAAACAGTCTTTGGATAGTGGTTTACTGATGATGTCCTATGCCATGTGGACTTGTGTCCAGTTGCTCTAGTTCCAGTGAAGAATTTTGGTTTTAGTGGAGTGCACTTTTTGTCTTTTTCACATGATCCTTTAAGTCATTCTCAGTATCCTCTCAGTGTTAACCCCTTTGTGGTGTCCTTTGCTTTTTCATAAAGAAAAGAATGACTCCTTCTGGCACAGTGGTTTAGGTGCAGAGTTTCTGTTATTAAACTAAGTATTTCATAGTGCTTGCTTTAGAGAAGTGGATTGTAGAGCTAGTACAGTGCTACCAGTTTCAAGGTTCTAAGAAGATTAGCTTCCAGGACTGAAGAAAGTGCTTTTTTTTTGCTCCCAAGATAATGAGTTAACTTTCTGATTCCAAAAGTATCGACAAGCTTCCTACCTTTTCATGCAGGGCAATGGGGTTTCTGCTATGAATCAAAATATGAACCCTAACAGAGCTGATGCAGAGAGAGTAGAGTTGATGCACAGAGAAAGTGAGAAATTAGTGTTGACCCTGAGTAAAATAAGAAGGAGTGGACATTTTACCATTGGTTACTTTGGTGCACCAGGGAAAAAGCTTTTTGGCTGATATTTAGTCTGCAAATATATGTCCATCAACGGTTGGCCAAGCTGAATTAAAGCCATCAATCTGGTATCTTTTTGTCTGCAGACATGTCCGCTCATCTTTGATTAACACCTATTGTTATCAGAAAACACTCATAAAGCAAGCTGACCAAATGTTGGGACAGTTGCAAGCCAGTCAGGGATGGCAAGTGTCTTTGTGCATCTCTGTTACGTCTGTGCTTCCATACTACAGAAGTCCTCCTGTGCCACAGAAAGCCTAACAAACTTTTAACTTTGTTTACACTGTATTGCGCTTGCCTAAGTATGCATGCCTGTGGCTGGCTGAAGGTCAATATGAGTGTCATACACAGCCTGGAAATAGGAAAGATGTGGCACACCAGGCTGGCACAGCCAGCTGAACCCGTATAGGAAACTCTTCCCCCATTCCCCACAAGTATGACACAGTCCAAGAACAAATAGAGCGCAATACCACAAGTCTCTTTCTTCACTCTTTCCTTCTCCTCCTTCACTCTTCAGGTCAAGCTTCGTCGCTCCTCCTCCCGACTCTGGCTCCCCGAGTAGTGGCTGCTGGCTCCTTTTATAATGCACTTGGAAGTGCTCCAGGTGCTTGATTACTCATTTCTGGCAGCACTTTCGGGTGCTGCAGCACCCCCTGGCGGCGCCTGCTGATTCCAACAGGGCTGCACAACACTCCATCTCCCATGAAGCCCTGCAGGAGTCTGAGGCACCGTTACAACCCGGGGGGGTTGCCATCTGGCGTCCCAGGGGAGGTAACGCTCTGGCCATGCTTGCTTCACTGGTCTTTCCAGCATGGAGGCGTCCCAGCCGGGCAAGAGCCCTGGCCACATGCTACAAACAGTAAAACAGTCTGATTGATAATGTCATATGCTGTAAATTTTTCTTAAATCTCCTGAAGGGTTTATTGTACTACCTTAACTGTGAAAGAACAGAATTATAAATGTGCTTAAAGAGATTGAAGAAAATCAGTAATACAACATTTCTATACATAATTAGCAATCAGCTAGCAAACCTTCACTACACTTTTTATTTTGTTGCCTGAATTTTAAGTTAATTTTAGTCTTTTAGTGAATATTAAGCAGTGTGCTCTTTGGTAAACCAAGTTAAGAATGACTTAACAAGCACCCCTACTGTTAAGTAATCCCTACTATCCCCGTTCGACATTTGTCTCAATCAACAAACAGCAATTAAACCCACTCCTTCCAGAGAGACAAATACATCCCCCGGGATCTCTGCAGGAATACTTTGGGAAACTCTTAAGGCCTTCTTAAGAGGGCAGCTTATCTCATATCTTTCCCACAGAAATAAATCCGAGGCCAAGAAAGTACCAGAGATAAAAAGTGAAATTACTAAAATAGATGAAGAACATGCCAGACTACCAAGCGAGACTCTACATAGGAGGAGGCAGGCTCTACATTCAGAATTAAACCTCTTGACAACTAAAGAAACTGAACAAATAATTTACAAATCCAGACATCATTACTATGAACATGGGGAGAAAGCTAATAAGCTTTTAGCTCAACAAATTCACAAGCAAGAAGTGCAACGCAATCTCGTAATTACTAACACTAACGGAGATAAAATCGTCGAACACAAAAATATAATGCACACTTTCAGAGACTACTATAAATCCCTATATACCACTGAGTTTAAAGAAGACAATACACAATCTAATGCATTTCTGGATACATTACAGATACCACAAATAGACGCTTCTAGTGTGGAGGAACTTGATAAACCTCTGCATTATCAGAATTACTAGATGCTATAAAGTCACTCCAAGGTGGAAAGCAGCAGGCCCTGATTGCTACCCTGCAGAGTTTTACAAGAAATTCTCCGCTCAGCTAGCTCCCCTCCTATTAGCAACATTTACAGAAGCCAGAGATAACCAATCTCTTCCACAAACCTTTCGCCAAGCACTAATCACTGTCTTTCCAAAACAAAATAAGGACTTATTACAATGTGCATCATACAGACCAATTTCACTTCTGAATAACGACGTTAAAATACTCTCTAAAATCATAGCTAGAAGGATGGAGAAAGTGCTCCCTCGTAATATCACAAGACCAAACTGGATTTATTAGGGGCCGCACTTATCTTCAAATCTTCGAGCCTGTTTAATGTAATATACTCACCAACTAAATCAAACACCCCAGAAATATTATTATCATTGGATGCAGAAAAGCATTCACATGATTGAATGGAAATACCTTTTACTACATTGGAGAAGTTTGGGTTTGGCCCAACATTTGTGCATGGATTAAATTACTGTATACTAACCCAGAAGCTTCAGTTTGCATCAACAACATTTGCTCAGACTACTTTAAACTAGAACGTGGCACTAGACAAGGATGCCCCTTGTCACCGTTGCTGTTTGCATTTGCCATTGAACCACTGGCAATACATTGTCGAAATACTGATCAGATACAGGGGATTAGCAGAGAAGGACTGGAACAGAAAATCTCATTATATGCAGATGACATGGTACTGTATATATCGACCCAGAAAATTCTGTGCCTGCAGTCTTAGCAGCACTCACAGAATTTCAAAAGATCTCTGGTCTCAGAATTAATCTGAATAAAAGTGTACTCTTTCCAGTGAATTCTCAAGCATATAATATTAGATTAGACACCCTACCTTTTATCATTGCAGAACAGTTTAAATACCTAGGGTAAACATCACAAGTAAACATAAAGCTCTTATCAACAAAATTTCACTGTCTGCATGGAAAAAATTAAACAAGACTTGCATAGATGGTCAACCCTTCATCTCACACTAGCTGGAAGAATTAACACTGTTAAGATGAATATTCTTCCTAAGCTCCTTTTTATTTCAAAACATCCCAATATACATTAATAAATCATTTTTAAGCAATTAGATTCAACAATAACCTCATTTATTTGGAATTCAAAACATCCACGCATCAAAAGAGCGACCCTACAAAGACAAAAGGCAGAAGGCGGCATGGCTCTACCTAACTTCCAGTTTTATTACTGGGCAGCAAATATACAGGCGATAAGAACCTGGACACAAATAGAAGAACATACACAGGCTTGGACCACAATAGAAGTAAAATCCTGCAGTACTTCTTTGTATTCCTTGCTCTGTGCTCCAATAAACACACATTATCGGCAATATACTAATAACCCAATTGTGCTCCACTCACTTAGAATCTGGAACCAATGTAGAAAGCATTTTAAGACGGAGAAGCTTCTATCTGTGGCACCCTGCAAGAGAACCACCTCTTTCAACCTTCACAAACATATGCAGTTTTAATATCTGGAAAAATTTGGAATTAACTTGCTTAGAGATCTTTATATAGACAACGCCTTTGCATCCTATGAACAATTACATTCCAAATTTAACATTCCAGCTACACATTTCTTTCACTATCTTCAAATCAGGAACTTTGTTAAACAGAACCTTCCAGATTTTCCTCATCTTGCACCCTCATCCATGCTGGAAAAAATATTGCTCAATCTCAAGGACTCCATCTCTACAATATATAAAATCATTTTACAATCCCTCCCTTTCAAAGATCCAAGAGGACACTGGGAAAAAGATCTCTCAATTAATATATCAGAAAAGGAGTGGAAAGTAGCAATGCAGAGAATTCACTCGAGCTCCATATGCGCAAAGCATACAATTATACAACTCAAAATTATATATCGAGCACATCTGTCTCGACTAAAACTCTCCAAAATGTTTCCAGGGCATGATCCAACCTGCGAACGTTGCAACCAAGTCCCAGCCTCACTAGGTCACATGTTCTGGGCCTGCACCAAATTAACATTATTCTGGACAAAATTTTAATTACCTTCAGACAGCCTTGGACTCACAATCCCTCCTAACCCATTAGCAGCTGTGTTTGGGGTTCTTCCAGAGGGGTTTAAAGTGGAGAAAAACAAACAAATTGTGATTGCATTCACTACACTTTTGGCACGCAGACTCATTCTGATAAACTGGAAGAACCCAATCTCTCCTCTTTAAGTCAGTGGGAAACTGATGTGTTATATTATTTGAAATTGGAAAAAATCAAATACTCAGTTAGAGGATCCGTACAGACTTTTTTCAAAACATGGCAGGATCTAATCAGTAATATTTTAAAATAAGTTCATAAAGCACAGAGAATTTATTAATTTAGGTATGTTTACAAGCCTTAAATTTAACACCGTTTGGCTTGCTCTCTCTCTCAGGGGTGGGAATCGATCTGTTCTTAACTCAATTTCTCTTTGTAAAAACTTGATTGCTTTGTATGGATTGTAATAAAATTAATAAAAAACAAATAAAAAAAAAAAACCCACTCCTTCCATATAATTTCCCTTAGCTATTCTCAAGATAAACAACTCAGTGCTTTTCTTCTTTTGCTGATCATTATTACATTGCTATCCATCATGTAACCATGTGAATCAGATTGTGAGTGAAATGTGAAATTAAAAGCAAACAGTCAATATACTAACAAGGCAACATCTGTGACATAATAGTTCAACTTAATGTGCCCTTCAGTGTGCACAAGCTCAGAGTACATACATTTCACAAATATAGTTTGCTTAGTTATGTCTGCGCATTTCCCATATTTCAGACAGAAGATGTTGCTGTAGCGTGAAAATGAAACATTCTTCATAAAGATTACAGGTGGAAATGTTCAATAAAGCAGTCTGCCAGAGGAATACCTTACTGTATCTGAGGGAGAAGTACCTGAGGATTAGGATTAATAGAAATGAGGATAGTGGGAGATTTTTTTCGGCTACCATCTTGAAAGAACACATTGTTAAAATTATGCACCCAAAAGGGCAAAAATAAGTATGTGAATCAGGAAATAAAGAACACATATCCAAGAATGATCCAATAGAATGCTATAAATGTCCAGAGGAAAAAGTTAATTGTCAAATTTCAAAATAAAGTCAACAAAGAAAGAGCTCTTAAAATGTCTAATATACTTTCCTTACCTAACATTAAGAAACTTGATTTTTTAACGTTTTAACCCCAATCTTGGACTTTGAAATTACCATGTTACCACCTCAAATAATTATTTTTCTGTGTTTATGAAGCCCATGAAAACATTTGAAAATTGTACCAAAATTAAATTACGAAACGTATCTTAAAGTAATATTACAAGAAAATACTTGAATTATGATACACATATTAAGAGCAATGCCCCATCTAAGACAAACAAAAAATATAAAAAGTGGACATGCATTATTTCCAAAATGCGCAAATAATGAGACCTTGCAAAATTCAGACTGGTACTCTTCATACACATCATTAGATGCCATATGTGAATGAATGCTGCTGGCAAATGTTTGCTGGAGAAGCATGGCAAGAAAAGGGAGAATGGAGGTTAGCCTATATTTTTTAAAATCTGGATCAATTCCAGAGTTTTTGAGAACATGAAAGAACCTTGCAGTTTTAAATCTGGGTGGGACAATGCTGGGATTAAATGATGTATTATTAATTTTAGTCAAAATGGAATTTAAGAAAGAGATAAAGGAAACCACATACCTAGGTACAGGATCGAGCTTCATATTATATGTGCATTAACTGTGGCAAAAACTGAAATGTAGTTTGCAATCAAAATGAATGGAGCAAGACAAGTTACATTCAGCAAAGACGATTACTGCTGCAGTTAATGGTAGATTGAAAATCAATAAGGAACTCATTATATAAATTAGTACATTCATCAAGTTGAAAGCTACTAACAGGATGCAATAACCCGATTATTACTGAAAAAAAAAAACGGATTTTGGTGTTTACCTCACAACAGGTACACCCAAGTGACATTTGGATTTAGCCTGTATAAGAGCTTTCTTGTATTTCTTGAAATGATCTTTTTAAGGATGACCATGAGTGGTTGGACTAGTTTTGTTGCTTAAGTGCTCTAAGAATGAACAGCTTTAGTTCACATGATGAAACTACTGCTCCAGTCTACCAAGGAAGATTTACCAACATTAAATGTATCCAGATCAAATTTCTTCACTTAGGAATAAAAAGTCATTAGACTGCTGCACAGTGTAAAGTCAATATTCCAATCAATGATCATATTATAGATTAACCAAGCTTTTATATTAAGAGACTGTATATTCAGAAGCGCAAATTTAACAATTGTAGCTATTAAATATACTTTGCAATTCATTCTGATTAAAACAATAGAAGTAATTGAAATCCATACTATGCTGTTGTCTTACAAAACATTGTTTAGAGGAGATTAGAAAAATCTGATTAACCCCAAGGGGAAATTTAGATGCATACAGAAGTAGAAACATAAAACAAAGATACAGACTCAGATGACAAATAGTACAATCAGTCAATCATTAAATAAATGTATAGAGACATAAATACTGTATATTGTGGAGAAATTGCAAAATTAACTTAAAGAGTATTAGCATTTAATTTGCAATGTCGAGAGGAAGCACTAAATTCCCTAACAGCAGTGACCAGAAAAGACCCCCAGAGGCACTGCTTAGCACACCATGGCAGAATCAGCCTGTGGCTAAAAATGTTCCAATAGAGCACCTTCTGGTGGGAATGGAGGGGATTTTTCATGATAGCATGTCATTTTTTCACCATCTACATTTACACAACACCTGATATTTTGGGAAACTTGAGCTAGTATTTTTGCTTTTGTTGTCTAGGTAAAACTTTGTTTGTTTGCAAAAAGTAGGAAACCTGTAACATAAATTTGAAAAGTTCACAATTACATATTTGTCAATTTTAAATTAGTTGTGTTTAATATACAAAAATTAGCACACCTTTGTGTGCCAGAGTTCAGCAGTGAGCATTTCATTATGAGCAATAACTAAAATATATTTATTTATAGCCTTGTTGTGATTATTTTGAAAACAGAACCACAATGGACTGTGTGTTTCCTCAGCCTATATAAGGTTGAGGGAAGTCCCTTGATAAAAATGGAGAGGTGACCCAACTCTTGGGGAACTACTCATAAAACACATGTAATAAACAGAACAAGCATAGACCCATATAAATTAAATGATACTCAAAACTAATAAAAAAGTGCATAATATAAATAACAAAAGTAACATTTTTAACATAGACGAATAAAAATTAAAGTAAAAAGACATAAAACAGGAATTTGAACACCTACCATGATTCAGCTCAGTTACAATATGTATATTAAAGCATTAATTTAAAATAATGAATTCATATTAAACTAGAAATATTTCAGCATAAAGAAACATTACTTTTACAAAGATGCAACAAAGCTACAGAGTGTGACAAGGATTGTTTATTATCCCTTTTCTCATATGGAAGTTGCTCATCATGAGGTCTGTAGCACAGCAGATCATCTACAAAATTACTGTAAATCTCTACAATACTGAATACAGTGTAAGATCATCAGAATACACTGTAGTAGCTGCTGCAAAAATTATTACAAGAGCAAGCAAATATGAACAAATAACTCCAGTTATTAAATCCTTACACTGGTTCCCGTTTAAGTTTAGGGAAGAATTCAAAATCCTCCATTTAACATATAAATGGCCCAGGTCCGGCTTACTTTTCTGAACTTATCATAACTTACAAACCTGAACGTAAATTAAGATCTTAAGATGCCGGTCTGCTTGTGATTCCAAGAATTAATAAAAAAACAGTGAGAGGTTGTGCTTTTAGTTAAAGGGCCCTAAACTGTGGAATGGTCTGCCTGCTACAATAAGAGATGCCCCTTCGGTCTCAGCTTTCAAATCCCGGCTGAAGACTCACTACTTCAGTTTAGCATATCCTGACTAGAGCTGCTGAATAACTGTACAGACTGCATCTCTGTTGTTGGTCCTTAGCACTAAAACATAAGTAATATGATAGTTGTAATTGGTTACTAACACCTATTCTGTTTCTCTTCTCTGTACTCAAATGTGGTACTTGGTGCCACTTCTCTAGTGCAAGGTTGTTTTGCCTGTCTAAAGTAAAGTCATCTCTGATGGAGGATCACAGGAATAATCGGGTAGAGGGGTCCTTTCATCGGATTGGCTTGTCCAGCGCTGACTCAGTTGTGGAATGGCCAATGGGGGGGGCAGCTTGATGGCCGAGGTCTCTAGGACTCTAAACAAATCCAAATTGTATTGTGTGATATCATCTACTTTTGAAATCTGCTCTGTACTTGTAATATTTCTATTGCATATTGTATTACATTGTATTGAGGATTACTTGTTTTGTGTTCTGTGTATTGTATTGACCTCCTTTTTTGACACCCAATGCACTAACAACCTACCTGGAAAGGGGTCTCTCTTTGAACTGCCTTTCCAAAGTTTTCTTCTGTTTTTTCCCTGCTAGGGTTTTTTTGGGAGTTTGACTTGTCTTCTTAGAGAGGCAAGGCTGGGGAGCTGTCAAAAGGCAGGGCCTGTTAAAGCCCATTGCAGCACTCTTTGTGAGATTTTGGGCTATACAAAAATAAATTGTATTGTATTGTATAGTAGGATTACTGGTTAAAAGTAAAGCTTGTTCATTATTCACAGTTATATTGATTACCAGAAAAGTGAGCAATGAAACATTCTAATCTACTATATCTCCATAGTTTTCTCACTTAGTAAGATATAAGAACAAAATATGTGTTGAAAACACACACTATCGATGAGGTAAACAATCTGCGCAAAATTTAATTCACAGTAAAACACGGTTATTTGCTTCAGAAAACACACAGTGTTCCAGTGAAATTTGTGCTATTGACACAAGAAAAAAGGTGTTTATTTTTATCTGGAATTTTTTTTCCTTGCATTAATTTTGCATGCATCCACCTGTAATCAAGTAATTTAATGTGTTAAAACCACATGTAAATACAGAAGGCTTTAGAAAGCAATAGTCGTTGTTTTCTCTGTCATGCAACTACATGACTGATGTGTAAATGTGGACTATTTTACGAATACATCTCAAATAATATATCATATGATGCTTTGGAAATCTATTTTTCTGGAACAAAGATATAAAATTTGTGATGATCTGAAATCAAACGGTTCAAACAGCATGTCGTGCTATGGGTTGTGTTGGGCAGAATACAAAATCGGAATCAGATGGACTAGCAAGTCAACCTCTACCAAAATCAAGGAAGTATCACATAAGAGGCACCGTGCCAAAATAAACCAAGATCTTTGCTGTTGTCATCAGCCCACTTATTTTTTCTGTCTATAACAGAATTTCTGAATTGTTTCTGACAGTGGCAACAAGGAAAGCAAGTTCTTAACTAAGTACTGAAATGCAACGTTTAACTTATAATGTGCAACTCTTTCCAGTAAATCATGTATTTGCCTACAGCATGGATGTTTGTCTAATGCATAAAAAAACAAAGAATTAAGTAGACATTTTGTCATAACCCCATATATTGCACCAGCTCCTGCAACTGTGCATTCAACATTCTAAATTCTAAGTTCATTTTAATCAATCCAGGATTATCCTCAACCAGTAATGGCGCACTGCACAATAACATGCAGTGAATACACTTGACTTGAGTATTCCTACTTTTCATAATCTTTCTCTGTACGTTTAGCATTCGTTTGCTCAGAGGTTGATGTACTTGCTGCTTCCTGAGCAGCTCTTCTGTTCTCCACACTAGCGGCCCGCTTCTTCTTTTCTTTCGCCTGCATCTTTTCGCTTCAAAACTGATTAAGTGAGTATTTGTGTTGCAATTACTTAGTATGTTTTCCCTAATTTTTCACTTAAGTTGGCACTTAAGTCTTCAATCTGCCTCAAGAATGATTTAAGATATAAAGTGGAAGTGACGGCGAAAGTGGTAGGGATGAGAACGGCGCCCATATGCATGTGCTGCATGGCCGCCCTGCTGACCATTGCTAAGAGTTGATTCTAGAATAAAATAAAATAAAAATAATGACAGGAATAACCTTGGAGGTCAATCATCACCCTGAAAGCAGATAGTAGACGTCACGTAGTATATGTGTACCATATTTCAGGTTTGCGAGCTACAGGTGATTTAAAATCCTGGGCAGACAAACGGACAGCCACAGTAGCTTATTATATAAGAAGGTCAGCCCTGTGTGATAATATGTTGTTTCAAATAAACAAAAATAAGATGAGCTAATAAACATGGCAGAAATGCCACGGAGGCTAGGCTATCACCAGTAGCTGAAGCAACAGATCTTTTCAATATTATAGAACAAAAGATATACACATTTGTTCTCTTTGTAAAAATTTTAAATCATCAGCAATTAGTTTAACAACTGGGGTAAGTTCATATTTGTAAGTTCTTAGTGTGGAAGGAACCTCAAGATAAATATTAATCTACACTTAGTTCAGTTTAGGTGGTAAATTACCTCAAATGAAGTGAACAGAGACAAGTTTATGAATTCCCTTTTATGAATCTAATGGGTTGGCCATTTCAAACTCGTCATAATATACAGTAACTGAATCTGAAGAGCATCTTCTGGTTCTGAATAAGAGAATAAAAACAATTTCTTAAGTATAAACTGTCATTAATGTCTTTATAAATATCCCACTTACTCAGCTCTACCAGCAAAAACCTGTTACAGAAGTCAATATTTCTAATCATGGATTTCAAAGATCGTATAATAGGCACATATTGTATATGAATCTATCATTAAATGGAACCAGACCATATGTTCTGCACATACAGTACTGACTGGCTAACAAAAAAGCTTCAGCATAATTGTCTGATTCCTCATGAACCTCAAAACAGTTACGCATATCTGAAATTAGACTGCCCTCATACAACCCACACAAGTATGTGTAAAAGCTGGCTATCCCTCCAGGGTACAAATGATATTAAAACTTCAAATAATTAATTAAAACTGAACAAATTCAGATTTTTTTAAATGGTAACGTTTAAACATTTTCAGGGAAATTTATGTAAATGTGCTCATAGAAGAAGCCTTTTAGAAACACTTTTATCAATGAAGGAAAGCACACTTGTCCGCATCTGAAACAAAGAGGGGATTGGATCAGGTTCAATCAGATTTATTTCAAAATATGAAATAGAGAGAAAATTATCAAAATCAGAAAAATAATTGTCTAGCTTAGAGAATATAAGAGCAGTATAACAACGTGATTTCATGATAAAACATGTGCTTATAAATTTACCAGAAGGCCTTTAGCTTCAGAGGCACTGATGTTTGTTGCTGTTTTCCCTTTCGAGGTGGGGGGTAAAAGATGAAGAAGAAGGAGAACTGCTGACAAGTCACTACCCCATCCTAAATAATTAGAATTAACAGCTCAGCTACCACTTTCATTGTAAGCAGTTGTATCTCATCTTTTTACAGACTTCTGACAATGTACTTTTTTTTACCATAATCATAAGATTCCTGCTGTTTAGACAACAGCAGGTCAGTGAGATGTACACTAGGGGGTTGGGTTTTGCAGTCTGTGATGTTCCTGAGTGGAATGTTAGCCATTTTTCATGGAACTTCCTTGACACTTCCTCTGCAGAAATCATAGCAAGGCTATCCTCAGTCTGAAATACCAAAATCTGTATTGCTTATGTAAAATTCAAAAACCTATTTTTGATCCAGATGTAACCAGAAACAAGGGTAAGAGACTAAGAATGACTGAAGATTTCTCTGAACCATTGGCTTTCTCCTTTTGAATGTTGTCCTCATTTTGTCCTTCAAGAAACAGAACGCTTCTTTGAATTCATCTCCTGGTAAATGTCCAGCATTTAAAGGAGTATCACAATCGGACCAGATTAATAAATGCATATAAAACCAAGGAAACACACAGCAGCAACAAATTGCATATTCAAACATCACACAATCAAATAATAAAAACAAATACTTGTTTAAAAACAAAGTTTAGGGGATGCATTACAGTCAACCTCAAACTAAAATAAGAACCAAGGAAACCAAAGTATATTACATGGAGGGAGAATTTATTAACAGCTAAAGGAACAAGTGAAGTAGAATAACAGGTACAATTCATAAATGGGATAAAAAAGTAACCTAAGCCTTCAGGCCTAACTCAGCAACAAAGGTAACTAACTACCTGATCAGGTGACTGGTCAACTAACCTACTGCTGTACACTTTCCTCTGCTTACACATTTTCCTCCCCTCAAATTCCTTTAACCTCCCTCCTCTTTCCGGTTTGAGCCCTTTTCCACCAGCTACCTCCATTCTTCATTCTCCCTGTGTGTGGCTGGAAGGAGCTTTTTAGCCCAAGGCCAGGGTCACTTCTACAAAACCCTTCACAATTAGTTCTCACTTGCCTGGTGTCTTACTGGTGTTGCTGTTTCATGAATCATCAAATTAACATCACTGACAGTCACCTGTTGTGATATTTGTACAATAACTAGCAGAAGCATGGCTTCAAGTCAACACCAGTCAAGAGTACAGAACAGAAAACATAAACAAAAGCAAGAGAAAGCAGTTTGTGCAGCACTTGCAGGTGTGTTTATACATCTATATTTGTCTATCTTCCATTAAACTAGATAACATTACATCAATTGCCAGTATAATAACAGCTAGCAGTTTACAGGTGTAACAATGGAGTAATAATAGCATAATGTGTAATAGATTTAATATTAAGTTTTTAACAAATAGCACCTGATGTTACAGTATCTCGCTGACACATGGTTATGGATTATTTATTAACGCCATATAGACCTCAGGATGTATACACATTGTTAAATGCTGCTAAGGTTAGTCAACACATGAAGTCTGAATCTTGCTGCTTTAAGGACACGTAAATTTCACCAACACACAGGCTTTCTTGTTTACTAGTTATTTACTGGTTGAATTGTGGAAAAGCATCATACAAGCAACTTTGACATACAAAAAGAGTAACTAGATGAGGTTAACTTCAATTCTTGGTTATTTGTATTGGTAGCTAACATTACTGATTAATTTAATGCCTTAGTACTATTTGCTGGTATTGGAAGGACAAAATGAAGTTTAGATAAATTCATGGTAATATATTTACATGTTCATTTAATGAATATGTAGATATTTAGCTTGGGTTTCACCCTGTATTTGACACATTAAGTAAGATTATTAATCATGTTCTGTAGTAGTTTTAGTAGTTTTTAATTTATTACTATTACTAGTAGTATGTTCTATATTGTTTTTATTATTAGTAGTAGTAGTTATACTACTATGTTGATACCAGCATAGGTGAGACATCCCCACCCACAATTACAGCAGCCCATGTGAGCAGAGAGCTGAGAAGACTTCGTGCCAGCAAAGCAGCGGGTCCAGATGGTGTATCGCCACGACTGCTGAAGGCCTGTGCGTTGGAACTGGGGAGTCCTCTACAGTGCATCTTCTACATGAGCTTGGAACAGGGGAGAGTCCCAAGGCTTTGGAAAACATCTTGTATCACCCCTGTCCCAAAGGTATCATGTCCTAGTGAGCTGAATGACTTCCAGCCTGTTGCTCTGATGTCATATCTGATGAAGACCATGGAGCAGCTGCTGCTTCATCACCTGAGGCCACAGGTCCGCCACGCCCTCGACCCTCTGCAGTTCGCATACCAGGAGAAGATGGGAGTGGAGGATGCCATCATCTATATGCTACACCGATCCCTATCCCACTTGGACAGAGGCAGTGGTGCTGTAAGAATTATGTTTTTGGACTTCTCTAGCGCCTTCAACACCATCCAACCTCTGCTCCTTAGAGACAAGCTGACTGAGATGGGAGTAGACTCACACCTGGTGGTATGGATCATGGTCTATTTTACAGACAGACCTCAGTATGTGCGTCTTGGGAACTGCAGGTCTGACATTGTGGTCAGCAGCACAGGGGCGCCGCAGGGGACTGTACTTTCTCCGGTCCTATTCAATCTATATACATCAGACTTCCAATACGACTTGGAGTCCTGCCACGTGCAAAAGTTCGCTGATTACACTGCTATTGTGGGCTGCATCAGGAGTGGGCAGGAGGAGGAGTACAGGAAGCTAATCAAGGACTTTGTTAAATGGTGCAACTCAAACCACTTACACCTTAACACCAGCAAGAACGAGGAGCTGGTGATGGATTTTAGGAGGCCTAGGCCCCTCATGGACCCTGTGATCATCAGAGGTGACTGTGTGCAGAGGGTGCAGACCTACAAATATCTGGGAGTGCAGCTAGATGACAAATTGGACTGGACTGCCAATACTGATGCTCTGTGTAAGAAAGGTCAGAGCCGACTATACATTCTGAGAAGGTTGGCGTCCTTCAACATCTGCAATAAGATGCTGCAGATTTTCTACCAGACGGTTGTGGCGAGTGCCCTCTTCTACGTGGTGGTGTGCTGGGGAGGCAGCATAAAGATGAAAGACGCCTCACGCCTGGACAAACTTGTTAAGAAGGCAGGCTCTATTGTAGGAGTAAAGTTGGACAGTTTAACATCTGTGGCAGAGCGACGGGCTCTAAGCAGACTCCTGTCAATCATGAAGAATCCATACTATTTAATACTATTTAATTTAATATTCTTTTTTGTATCAGAATACTGCTGCTGGATTATGTGAATTTCCCCTTGGGATTAATAAAGTATCTATCTATCTATCTATCTATCTATCTATCTATCTATCTATCTATCTATCTATCTAGTATTAGTGGTAATTTCCTTTATCATTATAATTAGTAGCAGCAGTAGTAGTAGTAGTAGTAGCTGTAATTATATATTTATATGTTATTACTATGGGGCCAAGCCTCCTGGTGCCTTCGGCACCCAACCCCCAGTTGCGGCCAAAATATAGTGAAATCTGTAAATGTACAAAAGAAAAATGATTATGTATTGGAGTCAAAAATCAAAAAATTCTATAAATATGTAAAAGAAAAATTAATTATTATTTAATGGAGTAAAAATCATGAAATGAGAATAAAATATTTACTCTCTTACCAATTGGAGTATTCCCATCAAACTGAGGTCCACTATTCTCAATGAGTATTTATATGGGACTAAATAAGCAATCCATTTGTTTTAACTGACATTTTTCTAGATAAAAAACTTTTTTAAAAAATGACTAAAGTAACAGGAAAAATCTTGTGAAAACTAAAGTGGTATGCAATGGGTTATCGTAACTCGACCTTCAGCTAACTAAATCACCTAAATACAAACATTGGTGTTATGAATAGATAATTTTTTTAATAGTTTGTTCCTGTGAAAGAAAGTTTACTTGATCAAAGATAATATAATTTTTTGAATTAAATTATTAAAATAAGTTATTGAAATAATAATGATTTATTGAAATTAAAAAACACGACTTTCTTGATATTAAAAACCACGACTTTTTTTGATATTTTAGTTTATAATTTAAACATGGAATAAGAATCTGAAAATCTAACAACATCACATTAAAGTTTGATAAATTCTGAAAAGAATGATACCAAACATATACAGTATATGTAGGTTTTAAATTAAGCCTGATTTAAAGGGTGACAAAAAAGTGACATATAAGCGTCACATAAAATCGTTGCACTTTTAGGCTTAGGATTTTATATATACTGTATATAGAATAGATTAGTAGTTGTACTATTATGCTTTTTAAATCATTATTATTAGTAGTAATAGTGGAAGTAGTAGCAGTAGTAATAGCAGTAGTAAAATTGTTGTTTTTCTTTATGTTGCATCATTTGTCACAAGTAATACTGTTGGCTATATCAAGTGACATAAAGATATAGAAAATCCCTGAACATTTTCACTTTTAAGTGAATTTTACTTTAAATTAAAAAGTTGTAGTTAGTAAGTTTGCAATGTGTGCCTCTTTGCTTCTTTATTATTTATATACTGTACATATACTGTATGTTGTTCAAATTTAAGGTGTTGTAAGAAATACAGTACTAATGTAGTGGATTCAACGTTGGGCAGGTTGGGGGTGTGGAGCTCCAATAAGATTCCTATTAGGGCCCCAAATTGGCTAGGGGCAGCAGTGTGCATGTTGCCCATGCCATCGAGTGGTACTGTGGAGTACCAGATTGTTTGATTTCCCCAGTGGTCTTGTAAGTTTCACAGACACTACCTGCTAGTGGTCAGGGAAATGTTACTATCAATATCATCAGGGTCTCACCTAACCCAAGTCTGTACTGGAAGTACCCCTGCTGGCCATAAACAGTATTGCTACCTGAAATACAAAAAACGTTCACAATGCTGCACCTGACATCTTTGAAAATGGTCTGAAAAAAATGAATAGTTTTATTAACTCTGCAGCATTACTATGAACCTGTAATAATAAAATACACTATTTGTAACTGTAATAATTTGATTTGCTTATTTACTTACAGATGTTTTTCTACTACAATATATCTAAGACAAGTATGTTTACCATCTTTCCTTCTTTCACATCAGGAATTCTATAAGTTTTACTATTTTTTTTAATATTTCTTCACCACCAAGGTTTGAGTAAAGGGTGGCTTTGACCATCTGAAAAGGTACAATACAGTATATGAGAGGTCACATTATTATACTTTTTGCAAGGGATATATTTCTAGTATGTAAGACAATATCTTATACAGCAGATATACACTACCAGTCAAAGGTTTTAGAATATCTCAGTTGTTCCAGTTTTTCTTGCAATAAATGACATAAAAAGGTGAAAAAGTAAGCAGTCACCCGGCATAGGTTTAAAGTTAAAGTTTAGGTTAGCAAAAACTGAAAAAAAAGAAATATCAGAATATTAGAAATAGGTCTTCTTCAGGGAACAACTAATAGGTTACAACCTGTAGATGTTCTGCGGCAATTAAAGTAAAGATTGCATGTTTTCATTTAATATTAGTTATTGAACAAAAACAAAGGCAGAAACAAAAATAGGTTAAAAAAGAGTATGCCTAACAGACAACCATCAAAGTAAATAAAACCATCCTACAATTTGAAATATCTAAATTTTAAACAATGTAAGACTACATAACCAGAAAAATCAAATATAAAAACACTTACAATAGCTGTATTTTAAAATCCACAGTCAATAAGCAGAACCTGCTGCCTCAGCAGCCATCTTGGGTTATGCTAGGCTTTTAAATATCACTAGGGCCTCACTTCCTAGGCACATACAAGGCAAATAACAATGTAAATCAGCAAGATAAACTGAAAATATAAAATGCTAAACAAAATAATATTCACAAATAAATATATAAATAAAAGAACAACCAATTGCTGAATGTTTAAAGAACAACAAAAAATGAAATAGAAAACAAAAATACTTGAGCCAGGGAAATGAGTAGATGGTGCTCACCTGACAGTCCAGCTCATACTGAGAACTATAATGCAATCATATTATCCACTAGTCTATTCTGTTCATCTACAGTGCATCCAGAAAGTATTCACAGTGCATCACTTTTTTCACATTTTTTTATGTTACAGCCTTATTCCAAAAAGGATTAAATTCATTTTTTCCTCAGAATTCTACACACAACATCCTATAATGACAATGTGAAAAAAAGTTACTTGAGGTTTTTGCAAATCTATTAAAAATATAAAAACTGAGAAATCACATGTACATAAGTATCACGGCCTTTGCTCAATACTTTGTCAATGCACCTTTGGCAGCAATTACAGTCTTTTTGAATATGATGCCACAAGCTTGGCACCCCTATCCTTGGCCAGTTTCGCCCATTCCTCTTTGCAGCACCTCTCAAGCTCCATCAGGTTGGATGGTAAGCGTCCGTGCACAGCCATTTTAAAATCTCTCCAGAGATGTTCAGTCTGATTCAAGTCTGGGCTTTGGCTGGGCCACTCAAGGACATTCATAGAGTTGTCAAGAAGCCACTCCTTTGATATCTTGGCTGTGTGCTTAGGATTGTTGTCCTGCTGAAAGATGAACCGTCGCCCCAGTCTGAGGTCAAGAGTGCTCTGGAGCAGGTTTTCATCCAGGATGTCTCTGTATGTTGCTGCTCTCATCTTTCCCTTTATCCTGACTAGTCTCCCAGTTCCTGCCGCTGAAAAACATTCCCACAGCATGATGCTGACACCACCATGCTTCACTGTAGGGATGGTATTGGCCTGGTGATGAGCGGTGCCTGGTTTCCTCCAAACGTGATGCCTGGCATTCATACCAAAGAATTCAATCTTTGTCTCATCAGACCAGAGAATTTTGTTTCTCATGGTCTGAGAGTCCTTCAGGTGCCTTTTGGCAAACTCCAGGCGGGCTGCCATGTGCCTTTTACTAAGGAGTGGCCTCCGTCTGGCCACTCTACTATACAGGCCTGATTGGTGGATTGCTGCAAGATGGTTGTCCTTCTGGAAGGTTCTCCTCTCTCCACAGAGGACCTCTGGAGCTCTGACAGAGTGACCATCGGGTTCTTGGTCACCTCCCTGACTAAGACCTTTCTCAGTTTAGATGGTCGGCCAGCTCTAGGAAGAGTCCTGGTGGTTTCCATCTTCTTCCACTTACGGATGATGGAGGCCACTGTGCTCATTGGGACCTTCAAAGCAGCAGACATTTTTCTGTAACCTTCCCCAGATTTTTGCCTCGAGACAATCCTGTCTCGGAGGTCTACAGACAATTCCTTTGACTTCATGCTTGGTTTGTGCTCTGACATGAACTGTCAACTGTGGGACCTTATATAGACAGGTGTGTGCCTTTCCAAATCATGTTCAATCAACTGAATTTACCACAGGTGGACTCCAATTAAGCTGCAGAAACATCTCAAGGATGACCAGGGGAAACAGGGTGCACCTGAGCTCAATTTTGAGCTTCATGGCAAAGGCTGTGAATACTTATATACATGTGCTTTCTCAGTTTTTTATTTTTAATAAATTTGCAAAAACTTCAAGTAAACTTTTTTCACGTTGTCATTATGCTGTGTTGTGTGTAGAATTGAATAGAAATGAATGTAATCGATTTTGGAATAAGGCTGTAACATAACAAAATGTGGAAAAAGTGATGCGTTGTGAATACTTTCCGGATGCACTGTATGTCTGTGTTATGATTAACACAATGTACTTTTTACTTTTATCAAAATATATGCTGCAAGATTAAGGAGGCCACTAGGACACACACCATCACAGTATTATACATACATATATTTCAAAAAGTATGCAGCAGACTGTATGTTTCACCATCTGATATATAAATATGTGAAACAAATACCAACTGTTTCTAATGTTTACCTAAACCGTGTTGAGATAAATATTATCTACAAGTGTGACAACATTTCAACCATCTGGTGCTGTAAATGAGAAAACACTCTGATGGCTACATGCTACCTCACAGCAAGAGAGAGATATATGCACCTTTAAATAATTTTAGGTTGATAATGTTTGGTTGGAGTGTCAATGCCAGTCAAGCAACCCATCATGAAGCAATCATGTGACTAAAAAAGATACATTGCCAAAAAGAGGCATGTCAAAACCATTATTTATGAAGAAGGGTTCATTTGTGTGCTGTGAATGTGACAAAAATACCAAGATAAAAACCTAGTTAGAATTGATCAGATTAAGAACTTTTCAGGATGCATGAGACACTATACTGTATAAGACACTATGTAATTCTCCACCAGCACAATGTTAGAGGGGTTACCACAAGACAAAATCGCTTAGTAACAGAAAGATGAGGTTACAAATATATACTGTATTAAAAAAACACACATTTATGGATTTCTGGAACAAGGTATATAGACAAATGAGATCAAACTTTACCAGAGTGAAGAAAGGAGGAAAGTGAGGTTGGAATCAAATCAAAAAGTTCTGAACAAAGAAGAACAGAATGTGGTGGCAGAACAGCACATGGAAGAGTATTACATGTGAGTGATGTGTTTGGGTCACAGACTCCAGGATTTTAATCCAGTCTATGTTAATATATCCAATTACTTTGGCTCTTACACAATTAGGAGACTTATGTGTAGAGACAAATTCTTATACTTATAAAATTCTTACAATTTTAATCATTTATGCTCTAATACAATAAACTGTTGAAAACCCCATGCTTCAGAAAAAAGTACTAACCATCTAGTGCGCTAGCCATCCGATGTTCATACCTTTCACCAAAGGTTCTTGCTCAATCATTTCCTTTTTCCTTGAAGAAAATGTGTTATCCAAAATATAAAGTTTCAATATTCTTTACTGCATCTCGCACTTCAAAGTAGTTCTCTATTTCAAGACTATTAAAACTTTCCCCGAGTACAGTCAGGCAGAAAATGCACCTTTGATTTCTTCACTGTTCTGGCTTTTCCCCACAGTGCTGACCTTTTCCGGCTGTTAACAAAGAGCTGTGAACATCCAACAATACACAACTTCTACCTGAAATTCCCCATTTTAAACATAAGACTGAACTTCTAACCATATCATTCACATGATGACTGTGGCTCATTTGCGCATTATATTGCTTGCCAGGTGGGTACACATTGATGGTGTCTTGACAAGATGAAAGAATCTGTTTTCATGTCTTTGGATGCACTTAAGAAAGTGCCGTCAGTTAAATACAATTTATTCCCTTGCTTGAATGTGGGTTCAACATCAGAGAAGAAAATTAAAATGACAAACAGATCTAGTCACTCTCAAAGTCTTCTGAAGATTTGCATAAGCTGGCAGTGTCTAAAGAAGAGTTAAGAGATCTGGCAGTTAACTGAAGACAGTAGTTGTCTTCTGTATTATCTTTAATGTTGCTCTTTTAAAGCAGGTCAGATATGTTGGTCAAGTTACAATATTCAGTTTGGAAAACTGAGTCTTCAGATTGCAGGACCAACAGTCCTTCCAGCCTCTACAGAGGCCCTAAAGGACAAGCAACAAAAAATTTAAAGACGTGACACGCACAAATAAACAACGCAGCACACATATTGAAACAAGGTGATGCTCAGAATTAGATGTGGTTCAAAATTAGAGAAGGTGTGTTCTCAATAAGAGGGGTGACAACAAGTAAAAGTGTATGGAAAGGGTAGGTACCTTGGCAAAACCAAAGGAAGACACTGATTGGTGGCAAGGTTTGTCTGTCAATCCAAAGAGAAAGTTTCAAATTAAGTGGCGTGTTGAGTGAGGGAAAGTTAATATAGCATTCTTTTTCAATTAAATTGTTGGTGATCACAGTTCCCAGTGTAAGTACATGAGTGTGTACTTAAACAGGAAGCCATCCATTCCTTTTTTCTGCATCCAAGAGTTAATTATTTGAAGAAAAAAAAGACACAAAAGACAAAAGTAAACTGGGATGGTCCCCATCTTTTTTTCTTTTTTAAAACATACTGTTTTGTTAGGGTATTGTTTTATTGTAATGACAATAACAATCATTAACAATCACTCATTTGTCAGTGTTACTCTGTGGTGATTTTATGTCCGATCAGGTGCTGTATCAGTGGAGAGGTATAGCAGCAAAAGAGACAGAAAATCAACCCTCACATTCATGATTTATACAGGCTCCAAAAAGTCCACATGTTTGACAGTTGTGGATATTGCATTCCTTTAAGTGGTGCAGTGACTTATAATGAAAAATGCAACATTTAAAAGTAAGCCCTAATTAATTTAAAAAAAAATCTAATGACCTAATGGCAATGAGGCACTCATCTTTACAATTACTCTTTACAATTGTTGCTTTCTGTCTTGTAACTGGATATATCCTAAATGATTTCCTTTCAACTAATAGCAACTAAAATGTCATTAATGTTATTATTATTGAAGGTTTAAACTAACATACTGGCAATATTTCATTTTTTTAAGTATTTTCCCTCTTTAATTCAAGCAAAAAAAAAATCCAAGCTAATATAAATAAATGCCATCAAATGTAAAATGCTTCAGACTAATTGGGCTATATCAAGGCCTGTAATATTTCATTAATATATTGTATATGGATGAGCTAAGAGAAATCAAACTCCATTCTCTGTTTGAAAGGCTACATCAGTACGTTTTACAAATCTCACGAGGAGAGCAACACATTGCCACATAGATCAGGAGGCTGTTGCTGACTAGGATTGCTTATCTTTACACAAATATAACTGGTTGCTGGTGCAATATTGTATATGGCAAATGTGAAGTACAGCATGTGGACAGTGATAAATTTCCTTCACAATCCTTAATGGGTAAAACAAGAAAATAACAGGGGATATAGGAAAGATGTGAGTTACTCCACCTGGCATATATTTAGAATAGGAGAGGAAATCGGAGTACTTAGAAAACCCAACACAAACTTCGGGGGGAATGCGCATGCTCCACACAGGCAGGTTAAGGATTGTACCCAGGTCTCTGGAGTTGTGACACATGAATTTTAACCACAGCACTTCCATAAAATTAAAATCTGCTTTGTTTGAAATAACAGCAGAGCACTGCTAACTTTTGCCCTGTTTTTCTGCAATTGACTATTTACGTTTGTATTTTACTTATATAGAACCGGACAGGCTTAATTATAACTTTGATATTAAAAGCAAAATATAGTTTTAAAGTTGAAACTATATTTTGTCTTCCAATGCAGAAGTTAGATGAACAGGGATAGAAATCTTGCACACCAAAAAGTATACAATACACAATATTACACTCTCAAGCACCACAGTGAAGGCAAAAAAAAAAAGGGATGGGGAGCATCCCAGTTTTTATTTTTATTTTATTTTTTTTACAAATAATAAACTCTTGCATGAGAAAAAAAAAGAACAGATGGCCAAGTTTTCCTTTTGTTTTGCCAATGTACCTACACTTTCCGTACACTTTTACTTGTCATCACCCCTCTGATTGTGAGGCACCATCTCTAATTTTGAGTGCTGCACCAAATTTAACTCTGTGCGTCACCTCGTTTGAATGTGCGTGTCACCTTGTTTAATTGTGCACATCACCTTGTTTAATTGTGCACATCACATTTAATTGTATGCATCACATGTAATTGTGCGCGTCACCTTTTTAATTGTGCGCGTCACATTGTTTAATTGTGTGTGCCACATTTAATTGTGTGCATCATCTTATGTGTTTGTAACATCTTTTGTCACTTGCCCTTCAAGACTGCTGTAAATCTCAGCTCTTTGCGCAACATGCTGACCAGCTCTTCTACTGTCTCTGGAAGGCTTTCAAGAGGAACCCTTCTAATATCATCAGGGGGAAATGATATTTTCAAACAACATGGCTACTCAAGATACTGTAAACAGAAAAAATAAAAGTTAATATATTGATATTAACATATGCATTCAATGACACTACACACAAAGGTAAAAATGAAACAAACATAGATAGGTGATAGTTATCAAAAACATAAAAGAAATGGAACTGGTAGAAGAACATCGATTTTTGTGGTTGCAGTGTGGTGAAAGTTCACTTGCTTACTGAAACTATTCTGCTTATTAGTTAGATTGGAAAGGCTTTGGAGTAATGAGATTTATACCTTGGGTGGTGTATGATGACAATAATGACGTCAGTGAACTGGATTTTGCATAATTTAAAACAGCTGAGGTGAATGAGAAGAATGAGACTTGCTGAAAAACAATTAGCACTTTGGCTTTTTTACTAAAGTCAGGCATTTTGTGCTAAAAAACACAAACAAACCCTCAGAGTATTTTGTGCCATGTAGGGACAGGTTTATACTTAACGCAACATGACGCATGCTCCAGCGGACACTACTGCTACACAAGGGCTTTACTGTTTAAACTTGCAAGCGTACTTTACGTAAATCAGATACCTCCAAGTGGCTGTGCGAGAGATCATCACGGTGAGAAAACATTTGGTTTCACTGTGTTGTGAATTGCCTGAAATAACCATTAAATTCTGAGAACACCTTGCCGCAATATCCCTAAAAGGATGTTTAATGATTAAATCCATCAATCCAGGAATGCACCCATTCCTGCAAGCTTCAGGCGCGAGACAGAAACAATCCCTGGATGGGGCATCAGCTCATCGCAAGGTGAACACAAGCGCACACTTACACTAGCATCATTTTTAGCGTCACCAAATCCCCAAATCTTCATGTCTTTGGAAGGAAACCAAAAGCACACTGTGGAAACCCACCAGGAAAACATGCAAACTCCAGGCAGGTAACACAAGGAACATGACTCCCTGCAAGGCAGACCATGCTGCCACAACATATGTAATTATTATCAGTAATCATTATTTAAATGCAGTTAATGACTTATCTATAAAATGTAATGTACATGCATTTCATCATGAAAATGATATCAAGTATAAATCTAAGGATTCTGTGCAAAGAGCTGGAATATCACAAATGTAATGTGTTCTGTGTGGCAATTGCTGCTTTCAGTTCAGGAGGAAGCCCCAGAAGCACATAGTAATTATCAACTGGGTCGGTTTTAAGAAGATGTTTACGACGGTCTGCTTTAATGACAAAATAAACTATGGGATTAAAGTGGACATTTCAAGATTAAAGCTGAAGTTTCCACTTTAATCACAAAATACACCTTTTCATCATGTCCTTAATTTTTTTCTCTACAGCTCAAATGTGCTTCTGTACATTCTAATTATGTGAGACCTTTAAAATGTGCCATGTCATTACGTTAGGAAATATGTGATGCTTGAATATAAAAGCACCATGGATGCATTTGTATGTCCAATGTACCACATCGAATCATTCATAAAACATCGAAGCACGTACTTTGATCCCGGAGGTTCTTCAAAGCGGCTTTCTGTCACATGTAGATATGAGATTGAGACAAGTAAACAGAGATTGTCACATTCCTACTATTATCACGTTGCACCCCCCAACTTTTAGCTTTTGAATTAATTTCTGAGGATGTGCTCAGAGGATGTGTCAAATGAACACTGGGAACGTGTGGCAGCCATGATGCATGCACATACGCGTTCTGAGCGTGAAGTATAAATGAGCCCCAAGGATACAGCAGAGGTTAGATCAATAGACTCCACATTTTTTATTTACTCTGAATAGCTGTCTCTGTGGTGATCTCCAAAATGTTTAGAGAAACATTTTTTACATTCATCACCTCCAAGACTGGTATAAAGATACCTGGCATTTCAAGATGGTAACCAACTAGGATCTGGTGTTTTTTGGACAGGGTGAGCAGCATGTTGCTGAAATTGGTCACATCTCTCACAATTAAAAAAAAAAAACTGTGTTTGCAATTAGTCAAGTATGGGAGCACGCACTGGTACAGTGCGTTGCCACATCCACTACACGACGAAACAACTCGGGATCCCGGTTTGCAACCCCCCAGGCAGACACGCGGTCCAGTCCCACCCTTCGGAAATGACCCTCCATCTGCCGCAGCCATGTGTTACGTAGGTGACCCCTTGACCTGGTCCAGCCACTCGGGTCCCCAACAATGAGGATCTTATGAGCCGGATCACCCTCAGGGAAACGTGCCACATGGCCATAGTGCCGTAACTGATGCTCCCTCACAATGCAGGTAATGTGCCTCATTCGGGACCCCATGAGCAACCACTCATTCAACACAAAGTCAAACCAATAGAACCTAAGGATTTTCCGGAGAGACACAGTACCAAAAGAGTCCATTCTTCATCTCAGGTCGCTGGATAGCGTCCATGTCTTGCAACCATATAGCAAGACAGGAAGCACCAGGACTCTAAAGACTTGGACCTTCGTCCTTTTGCATATATATTGGGAGCACCACACACCCCTTTCCAGCGACCTCATGACCCCCATGCTCTCCCAATCCGTCTACTGACTTCATAGGAAGAGTCACCAGAGACATGAATATTACTGCCAAGGTAATTAAACCTCTCGACAAGGTCGACACTCTCTCCGCAAACAGACATACTGCTGATGGCTGTGCCCAAGAGGTCATTAAAGGCCTGGATCTTGGTTTTTATCAAGGGCACTCGCAAACCCAGACACTCAGACTCCTCGCTCACTCTCTAAAACCTCTTTATCTGCCCTCAGAGCCCTCGCAGCCGTCCTTCTCAGTTCCCGGTACAGACCAGAGTTGCCATTGAGCTGTACGCTGCGTCACCTCTTAATTTTATCCAGGGTGCCCTGCGAGATGAAACACCTCTTTCTGGTAACTCTGGTAAGCAGACAGTCCAAAACTCGAGCAAAGGACCAAAGCACCGAACATAATGCAGATGATATTCTAAATAATAGTGCGTGGGTCGCAGCTTTAAGTCAAGAAATACCTCTTGGAGTAGGTGTCTGTGGTCTAATATTTCAATTTTAAGGTAGAACAAGGATTCATCTTTGAATTTAGAACTGAATAGAACTTCAACAATGTCTTTAAATCCCATTAGTACTTCCCATGTCTTGTTATATTCAGGCAATAAATGACCAATCATTTATGAGTAAGCACAACAGGGTCCAGTTTTCATGATTGTTGCCCCCAGTAGTTTCACTAACATTAAAGGCTTTTGGTATTTTATGATGTTGGTTAAGACTATCAGCAAATATATAAAGAAATGACTGGTTCATATTGTTCAAGTAAACTACAGTAAAGAACTTATTAGAAACTAAAACATTTATACAAATACTCAGCTCAACTGGAACTATGCTCTATAACAAACCATGTAAAAAGTTTGGAGGAAATCCTTGCTTGTCTGAAAATGAGAAAGTCTGTTTAACATGAATTCCCTCATTACACCATCAAAACTTATTAAGCTTTTAATTTGGCTGCAGTTCATATATACATCTACCAAAAAAGTTTTGGTTTCTGATTTGCGAAACTTACTTCACAATCTTGTATGTCAACTCTTTTTGCTAACACTAAACCTACAAAATTTGTCTGTATTGACAGTCTCCTAAAAAAAGCTAGGGAGTATGCACCTAGATTAACAGAGAGTACATATGGTTCCAGTAACACTTGCAGCTAGTCTCTGAACAAAACACCCTGATTTTCAAGCAGTTCAATATCTTTTACAAGAGGCTCTAGAATTCTAGCACAGGAGTGGGATAATGGAATATAGTGAGTAATTCCAATACAAACTTTATCACACATATGGAACTTTCAGGCAGTCTAACTGTAATAATTTTATATATAACTATAATTTTCACTAACCTTATCAGTAGAAAGTATTTATAAAGTGGCAAAGATTAAGTCAAGAAAAAATATTTATAATTCAATGAATTTTATAAGCATTAATACATTTAAGACTGCACTTTTTTGAATTCTCTTCATTATCTCCCCGATAGCTCATCCTCACCATGAAAAGGTATATCAAGGTCTATTCCAGTGTGTCCAGCTTCTACAATAACACTAATATCCTCCTTCCCATAATGTACAAGCTTAAGTTGTAAATCTTGTATACTAGAGACCCAATGATATCTGCTCTGTTCTAAGTATCCAACTTAAAGAAATAGTGTTCACAAAGGCAAAGCACAGTTTTGTAATGTGCCAAGTTGTAAGGTTCACAAAAATTACACAGTAACTGTGTGCTTATTGGCATAGAATCTAAGTGCCTTTCATGTTGTGTCACCAGAAGTATTTTTAACCTAATGATCGTGACTTGAGCATCTATGTTTTTATGGTTAAGCCTGAGTCAGACATGGCGTGTCGCTTAATGAGTCACTTTATAGTGTTAAATAACTCTTGGAACAGTATTCTGCTGCCATCTAGAGGATGAGATAACATCACACTGCATAAAAATAATAAATACAGTAATCCCTCCTCGATCGCGGGGGTTGCGTTCCAGAAAATCCGCGAAGTAGAAACCATATGTTTGTATGGTTATTTTTTATATATTTTAAGCCCTTATAAACTCTCCCACACTGTTAACATTATTAGAGCCCTCTAGACATGAAATAATACCCTTTAGTCAAAAGTTTAAACTGTGCTCCATGACAAGACTGAGATGGCAGTTCTTTCTCACAATTAAAGGAGCGCCGTCAGGAGCAGAGAATGTCAGAGAGAGCGCTCGCTAAGAAAAGCAAACAATAAAAAAATCAATACGTGCTTTTAAGTATGCAGAAGCACCGCGATAAAGCAGCATTTTGTAGAGGAGCGTCCGTATCTTCTAGGCAAACAGCCCCTCTGCTCACACCCCCTCCGTCAGGCAGAGAGAGTGAGAGAAATAGAGAGAAGCAAACAATCAAGCACCGCGCGGGAAGCATATCTTATATCATTGAGGAGTTTTAGTTAATATGTAATACATGCTCTTATTGGGTAGCTTCTAGGCCATCCGCCAATAGCGTCCCTTGTATGAAATCAACTGGGCAAACAAACTGTGGAAGCATGTACCATAAATTAAAAGACCCATTGTCCACAGAAAGCCGCAAACCAGCGGAAAATCCGTGATATATATTTAGATGTGCTTACATTTAAAATCCAAGATAGAGTGAAGCTGCGAAAGTCGAAGCGCGATATAGCGAGGGATTACTGTATTTCTAAGCATTCTGCCACTTTATGGTAACTCTACTGTAAGGTATCTATATTCATGGATGAGCCTTCAACCAAAAACATAGTGGAAACCAAAAAATACATAAATTCAGTATTAGAACAAATTAAAACGGAACATTTGCTCAGATGGATAGTGATGATGATGCGCATTGGTCATCAGATACTGACACAAATCGTGAAACTGCTGCATGCAGTTCTGTAAAACCAAACTGCTATGATATGCCTAGTGACTTCAATTGCATGAAGCTTTACTGTGGTGTGACAGTAGCAGCATGGTAAAAAGGGAACATTTCTGCAATCAAGTGCAAGTAAAAGAAAGACGTTAGCCTCCTAATGATTGTTCACAATGAGACAACTGTCAATATTCATTTCATGAGAAATGTGTAAGTCACTAAGTCTTGCACTGTGGTAACCTACAATAACACAATGGGCATATAAATTGTACAAATCAGGGACTGACATTATACAATCCCATGCACAAACAAAAGAAAACAAAAATTATAAAAAGTGTGCAAAAAAACATGTTTCTCCTTTCTTGATTGCAGTGTTTGCAATTGCAATGGGCTGTACATTGGGGCCAGTTTCAAAATATATCATACAAAGGACAAGTAATAAACCTGCATCATTAAAGGAATGGACACCAGACATAACTTTCCTGCTGAATTTATGTTGACATTTTTTGATATGTATATATTTCTGTTACACATAGTAACATGTTTTCTTGTTAAAAAAAATGTTTTTAGCTTGGTTTTCGAAGGGTAATAATAACATGAAGGAGGCTATAGCCACTTGAGTTATAAAGATACAAGGACAGTCTATGTATATACTGCCCTTGGCAAAAGACAAGACCTTTCATAATGTCCATGGTTACTTTTATAATGTCTTTTATTATTTACCGATTTCCTGTATAAAATGTGCATAACTTACAGGTCCAAAATATAAAACATGCAGTCTGCATAGTCCAGTGCAATCTGCTATTTCTACAAACATCACTATACCTTGAGGTGCAACAAAAGCTGTTTTAAAGCTGTTTTGAATTTCTAACAGACATCAAATAAGTCATTGATTTCGCCACTCTTACAGCTACAAATTCAATGGCAATTTTACCATCACCTGAACTAGAAATATTACCTTTCACGGCACTTAGGGCCAAAAAAGCCTGAAGTGAAAGTTTCCTTGTGGAAGTCAACTCAAAGCAAACTCCTCATTTCAGAGTGGGATAATGGAATAAAGTGAGTAATTCTAATACAAACTTTATCACGCATATGGAACTTTCAGGCAGTCTAACTGTAATAATTTTATATATAACTATAATTTTCACTCACCTTATCAGTAGAAAGTATTTATAAATTGGCAAAGATTAAGTCAAGAAAAAATATTTATAATTCAGTGAATTTTATAAGCATTAATACATTTAATTAAATATATTACTGTTGTTTACTTTTTAAAATTAGAATTCTGTTTATAAAATAAAACTCCCATTAAGCAATAAATCTATTTACTGTTGTATTTACAGTATGTATTATTGCATTTGTGTTTAAGCATCATTTTTAAAATACACTCAGTTTTAGAATGCCAAGTCAAATTTACATTTATTAATTACTTAATATCTGTAGTAAAATGCTATTATTACCAATAATTTTGAACTTCACTAAACAAACACATACTTTTAGTCCTCATGAAATATATGTATATATATATATATACACATGTATATATATATATACAGTATATATATACTGTATATATATTGTCACGCACGCGCGAGTAGGAGACCGCGGACAGATTTTAACACACCTGGGAAAACATTCGCCGGCAGGGAATGGCGGGTACTAACTTTCTCCCTGTGCTTTCTTACAGAAAAAAGGGACGCTCCGCCGCCATAAGCCGGCTTTGCCCGCAGTACGTTTACTTCCGCCCTTCCTCCGCCATCTTGTCCTGACGTCATTGGTCCCAGCATCCCTCACGGTTCCTTCCCAGCATTCCTCCACTTCCGGCTCCTCCCTCATAAAATGGCCGCCGACGCCATGCTTCGGCGTCTCGCATTTGAACTGTTTAGTTTATGTTTCACCTGCTTTTCTTTTATTGATTATTGTGGATTGTCTACAATATACGGGGCCGGAAAACCCTGTCTCCTATTGGAGTTATTACAATATATATATATACAGTATATATACAGTATATGAATGTGACTATAAAAAAATACAAAACTTTATATAGTAAAAACTATATAAAAGGGTAAAATAGCAATAATCCTACATTTTTGAAACTCTTGTGTCATAGAAAGAGGGGGTAGAGGGTCACCATTTACACCTTCAGCTAAGACAACAAAGGGCTAGAACTGGGCCTGATAATCACTAACATTGTTTCACTATGCATGATGAAGAAAAAACAACACACCTGAAAACTGTTGGCACCCTAGCTATTTCACTTTGGTAAAAAACAAGTTGCAAGCACTTATGTATACTGACAGCGTTTCTGTTATATCAGACACTTGGCACACTTTGTGCAGAACTGCCACTTGTATTATAAGTAAAAGCAGACATACCTGCCTACCTTTCCTGATGAAATGTTGATGCCCAGAAAGTCTGAAATTGTACTTTGAATAGCTGCTGATGTACAGTAAGTAACACCTATACATAGACCATATTATTTCTTATTTGGTGAAAGATCACACATAATTGACAAGAACAGACGGCGTAGCTCATGAGCCTTTTAGAGTTAATTTGAGTAAAAGATAAACTCATGGATCAAACTGCCAAAAAAGTTAAAATACCAATTAGTTTTTTCAAATTAAAACTTTGCAGTTAGAATAATAAATCACTTAGGTTAAATGTGGCCGCTAAGTGAGTAAATGTAAATTTGAGAACATCTTAAGTGAGAAATCACCAAAATAATAATAATAAAAAAAACCTAAAAGATAAAAAGAGACTTTCAAATCAACTACAAATCTGTTATTGAAAAATTAAAGTCATGTTAACCAGATGATGTAAATTTCACTTTTCTTTTCATCATACTAATTGTAAATATTTTTCATAAGAATAAAAATTCTGGTCTTTGCTTTCTTGAGTGTAATGTAGGGGTGGTCCACTGGGTCTTCAACCCCCTTTCTTGCCTCCCACCCCCAATTATCAAAGCTGCTATAAGTTGTAAAAGGTTCCAAATTTCTATCTTAGTGGTTGACATCGCTAGACTCCTGTTCATGGCTTGTCTAACTATAATCCACCTGTAGGGATTGTTTTCCTCTAGTTTTAATTTTCTACTACTATTCAGGCCAACAATATTCTCCTGAAACTCAGCATCTCATATAGTTGTTGTCATATTCATACTCTCTCTCTCTCTGAAAAGTTAGCTGTGAAAACTAGAAAAACCAACAAGTCCAAAAGGAAGTTCCAAAGTTTTTGAATGATTATATTCCTTTAGAATGTTTTAAGCCTATATCTCAATATCTTGCTGTATACTAAAACTGAGTAAATTTTCAAAAGTACTTGACTTAAAATTGTGTTCACTTGATTAGCAATTTTCCATGCTAAGCTTTCTGGTGTGGATGAAACTTGAGTACAACTGTAGCACCCTAATTAATTTAATCTCACAATCTCACAAAAAATTGTAATTCAAAGGGACTATGTGTTTAAACATAGGCACATTGCTCATGTATAAATGAAAAAAGAGCGAAAGGAAATTTTAGATGCTTTTCCAAGCAGACAGAAACATTTGCCCTGTCCATAAGCCTATCTAAGAAGTCATCTGTTCTCAAACAATACTTTGCTCTTCTAAAGAAATAGTCACAACAGAATGATCTACCATACAATTGGGTTGGACAATGACTGACTGGCAATTCCTCTCAGACAACCTTTTAATAAGAGTGGCATAGACAGGCTAATTGAAAACTAAACCTAATTATTTGTTGTTTGAGCGCAAATCTTTTGCAGAGTCTTCACTGTGTTTACACTAAACTTGGACACTATTATATGTGTTCAGCCTTCTTTTATAGAACGACAATGTTGATGTCACAAAATGTAGAATGTGTATATACTGACCAATTTACAGATCCTAATACTCCAAAGCTCCAGTCAAATACTCAAAATGGTAACAAAACAATATCACCAAAATAATAATTTCAATATAACTAATAAAAAAGTAATATTACTAAATTTATGTAAATAAGAAATTAATGCAATGCTGACATCTTGTAATAGACTGGAAGACTATAGTCTAAATAGAACTTCTGTTGTTATGAATTGCTACACATGGAGAGGAAATTCAGTTGAAACAAACTGCTCACACAACCAAATATATTATAAATTTAATTTTACAATAAAATTAAATAAAAATGTAAACAAATGAAGTCATGTATCAAGTAAAATATTAAGTGTCAAAGTACAAAACCTAAAAATAAAAACAAAATTCCAAATATATAAAGGAAAGAAAAAAAGAAACTAAAATAAAGCACCAAATGGTAAAAGACACAAATAATAATAATAAATCCAAAAATGAAAAAAATACACGATAAATTAGTAAGAAACAAAAGAAATACTAAATTCTAAAAAGTAAAGGATTAAAGATACAGATTAAACAAACAAGCCCAAATCCTGAATCCAAATCTCCCAAATCCTAACTCAAGAGACTCAAACAGAAGATCAAAAAACTAAACCAAATAAACAAATAACAAAACGAATGGAGGAACGTAAAAGTAAGGTTAATGCCTCTATAAAGCTGTAGTGTCTGAAGTCCCCAGATACTATGGCATGTGTAATGAAAGCACATTGGTACTATTTTCTAATTAGGTCATTGGCCCCTTAGAGATTAAAAACAAATACACATTTAACATGCATAATTAGGAGCAGAAATGGCGGACCATAACTAATTTAAATGAAAATAATAAAAAAGAATTAATGACTACAGTACAATTAAGTAAAATAAAGCAGTAGGAGTAGTAGGGGAAAAAGAGAAAACAAAATACACTGAGCATGAAAAGCAAAACAAAACAAACTAGAGCAAAACCCACATGAAAATACAGCATCTTCTAATTTGTTGTTGAGGTTCACACTAAATAGACATGTTGTGGTAATGACATTAGTTCTGCAAAAAATAACACACAGGATGTGAAAAATAGCCACTCATTACTGTTTGTTAAAAAAAATTGCTGATAGTTAATAGCTCACAGTTTATTTATCAGGATATGCAGAACTTTTCTTTTGCCTCTAAAATCTAGCCACTATTGAAATAACAGCAATTAGAGAAACTATCTTACTCTTAAGAATACTATAAGGGCAGTAGCTTATTCAAATGGATAGCCATGTACTACAAAGATGGCAAGTGGTTGCAAACAGGAAATATGGCACAGGGAAAGGCTAGTGAGGAAAACATGCAGTAGTAGCGGCAATGCACAATAACTTACCAAGTCTCCGTGGGTGGGAAGGTACTCTTGAGGTCAATAAGACTCCGTGTATATACTGGGTGCCCCTGGCTGGCAGTGCGTAAAGACACTAGTAGAGATAAGAGACAAGAGTAACTTGGTGGGAGGTAAAAAAGTAACTTAGTAACAAATCTCCGTATAGGGTCTTGAGCCAATAACAGTAGGACCATATTGCCCTTTAACAAGTAAAGAACAGCAGAAGACCAGTGATTTTCCTCCAGTTCATTAAAACACAATACACAATCCTTTTCAAGCAGAATTGGAATGGAAGCATGTTGCCTTTTTAATTTTTTTTCTTTTATTGAATTTATTAAAAGCATGTAACATTCCGTAAAATCAAGTCAATCTTAACAAAACTAAATTAATTCAAAAACAAATTGTTTTGATTCGAGAGTCAAACTTGAGAATAGTAAAGAGAGAAAAGAATAATTTTCTCCAATGTAACTGCTTATTCTAAAATATTATTGATTAGATCCTGCCAGGTTTTAAAAAGGTTTTGAATAGATCCTCTAAGAGAGAATTAGATTTTTTCCAATTTCAAATAGTATATAACTTCAGTTACCCACTGATTTAACAGAAGTGGGTTAGGATTGTTCATGTTTAGCAAGATAAGTCTATGTGCACGTAGTGAAGTACAGGCAATTACAGTTTATTTTTTCCTTCTCCACTTTAAGTCCATCTAGGAGTAAAGCAAACATTAATATTAATGGATTAGGTGTAAAATGTGACACCAAGGCTCTTTGATAGTCATTTAAAAAAATTTTTCGAGAATGATGTTAATTTGGTACACACCCAAAACATGTGGCCTAGTGAAGCTGGAGCTCGATTGCAATGTTTGCAGGTTGGATCTTGCCCTGGAAATATTTTGGACAATTTTAAATGAGGTAGATGTGCTCAAAAAAAATGATGAATAATTGAATGCTTTGCACAAATGGAACTAGAGTGAATTCTGTGCATGGCTGCCTTCCACTCCTTTTCTGAAGTGTAAGAGATCCTTTTCTTACTATACTTTGGGATCTTTAAAAGGAAGGGATTTTAAAATGGTCCTATATATTATAGAAATGCAGTCTTCAATACTGATCAATAATTCTTCTGGAATAGAAATAGATAGATAGATAGATACTTTATTAATCCCAAGTGGAAATTTACATACTCCAGCAGCAGCATACTATAAAAAACAATATTAAATTGAAGAGTGATAAAAATGCAGGTATAACAGACAATAACATTGTATAATGTTAACGTTTACCCCCCTGGGTGGAATTGAAGAGTCGCATAGTGTGGGGGAGGAACAATCTCAGTCTGTCAGTGGAGCAGGACAGTGACAGCAGTCTGTCACTGAAATGCTCCTCTGTCTGGAGATGAAACTGTTCAGTGGATGCATTGGATTCTTCATGATTGACAGGAGCCTGCTCATCGCTTGTCGCACTGCCACAGATGTCAAACTGTCCAGCTCCGTGTGTACAATAGAGCCTGTCTTCCTCATCAGTTTGTCCAGGCGTGAGGTGTCCCTCTTCTTTATGCTGCCTCCCCAGCACACCACTACGTAGAAGAGGGAGCTCGCCACCACCGTCTGATAGAACATCTGCAGCATCTTATTGCAGATGTTGAAAGACGCCAGCCTTCTAAGGAAGTATAGTCGGCTCTGTTCTCTCTGAATGAAGGACAATTAGGTTGTTTGTATATTGACAACACCTTGTTTTTACTGGTGTACAAAGCAAGGAAAATAAAGAAGTACCGCAGGATTTAATTTCTATTTCAAACCAAGCTAGTGTGTGTTCATTTACTGTATGTGTGTCAATGTCCAGGTTTTTATAGCTTGTATGTTTGCCACCCAGTAATAAAACTGAAAATTAGTTAGAGCCATGCTGTTTTATGATTTAGGTCATTGTTTGTCGCCTTTTGGATGCGTGGATATTTCGAATTCCAAATAAATGAACTTATGATTGTGCCTAATTTATTAAAATATGATTTGTTAATGTATATAGGGATGTTTTGAAATAAAAACAGGAGGATATTCATCTTGCTAGTGTTAATTCTCCCTGCTAAAGTAAGCTGGAGGGTGGACTATCTGTGCACGTCGTGTTTAATTTTGTCCATGCAAAGAGCAAAATTTTGTTGAAAACGAGCTCTACATTTACTATTGATGTTTACCCCTAGATATTTAAACTGATCTTCAATGATAAAAGGGTAATTGTCCAATCTAATGTTTTTGCTACAGAATTCACTGGAAAAAGCACACTGTTGTTCAAATTTTGAGTCCACATATCTTTTGAAATTCTGCAAGTACAATTAGGGCTGCAGTCACTAACTTTTTTGGGCTTGATATATACAGTGATATTTTCTGTTCAAGTCCTTCTCTGAAATTCCCTTTTATTTGTGGTGCATTTTTAAAGTGAACAGCCAGTGGCTTAATGGCAATTGCAAATAACAGTGGTGACAAAGGGGCATCTTTGTCTAGTACCGCATTCTAGTTTGAAGTAGTCTGAATTAATGTTGTTAATACAAACTGCATCTTCTGGACTGGTATACAGTAGTTTGATCCATGCACATATAGTAGAGCCAACCCCAAATTTATGCAAAGTGGTGAACAGGTAATCCCATTCAATCATATCAAATTCTTTTTCTACACCCGAAGATAATAACACTCTCTGGAGTGTTAGACTTTATATCAATCAATCAATCAACATTTATTTATATAGCACATTTTCATACAAAAAATGTAGCTCAAAGTGCTATACAAAATGAATAGAAAAATAGAAGACACAATAAAAAATAAACATAAGTCAGCATTAATTAACATAGAATAAGTAAGGTCTGATGGCCAGGGTGGACAGAAAAAAACAAAAAAACTCCAAAAGCTGGAGAAAAAAAATAAAATCTGTAGGGGTTCCAGACCACGAGACCGCCCAGGCCCCTCTGGGCAACCTACCTAACATAAATCAAACAGTCCTCTTTGTATTTAGGGTTTTCATGAAAGGACCTGATGATGATATGATGTTATATGAATAATATATGAATTTATTACATTAAATAGGCAACGAAAATTGGAAGCCAAATGTCTAACTTTAATAAATCTGGCTTGGTCTTGTGATACTACTGAAGGAAGATCTTTCTCAGTCCTTCCAGCTAGGACTTTGGAGAGTATCTGAACATCATTATTCAGAAGTGAGATTGGTCTGTATGATGCACATTGGGAGCTTTTTGATTGAGAATTTTTATAAAATTCAGCAGGGTAGCCACCAGGACCTGCTGCTTTCCCACTATGAAGTGAATTTATAGTGCCTAGTAATTTTGATAGTGTCAGAGGTTTATCCAGTTCCTTTGCACTTGAGAGTATCTAGCTGTGGTATTCATAATGTATTAAAATACGCATTAGATTGTGTCTTGTATCCTTTAAACAGAGTAGAATATAAGGACTTATAGTAGTCTCTAAAAGTGTGCATATCCAGCTGCAGGAATCTGTGCATACTCCAACTTCCACGTTCTTCCACTACATAAATCTCGGTCAGTGTGAAAAGTAACGCACGTGCATGCGCCTGCTGTCCCGCCCAAATTCCTCCCAGAATTTTGCTTCTTTGAATATGCAAATCAATATAAATAGCCCTTAAGCTCACCATTCTGTGAAAAGACAATGGGAAAAGTGCGGGGGAAAATATAAGAATTTCAGCGAATACCAAGTGGAGGCAAAAGAAAAACATACTATTTGTTCGTTTAAACAGTGGTATAATCAACAAAAGGAAGTTAACTGAGTGACATAGCGTGTCGGAGAAACTCGAAAGCTCAAGTTCACAAAGTCACACAGTGCCCGAAATAAAAAAGAAGTCACATATCAGAGTTGCCGTAGTTTATTTTGTCATTAAAGTACAACGTCATACACTTTATCTTAAAATCATTTCATTTACTAGTTTCTCAAATCCCATCGTAACTAAAGTAGCAAGTTAAATGCTTTATTTTGTCTTTGATCTTCTATGTGCTCTATGTGTGTGAATCACTACGTGCTTCCGTTCTTTGTCTTTCTCCGACAGAATACAGAATCCGTTACATTTGTGATATTACAGCTCTCTGAATAATTAAAACACTGAGATTTATACATGATATCGTTTTCATGATGATTGGAATGAAAGCATGTTATTAAACATGGGAGCACAATGGTGCAGTGATTGTTCATGTGTCACACAAGATGCTGCTGCGCCATGCGCGGCCTTTGATGAAATTAATTTATTGTATTAGTACTGTCTCTTTCAAACGTACTAACCTCCAATTCCTGTCCTTACTCTTCTTTCCCCAAATACCCAATCACCACACAATCAGCCCTGTAACAGACGTTAAGCCATCTGTAAGCTTACAATGATGATTCTTCTAAACTTTTAAGGAACACTGAAATATCTTCATAGTACATGTTTAATTATTCTACCTGTCTATCCTTCCAGTGTCGCTCCAGCCCCAGCAAATCAACAGCGCGAGGCAGGAATAATATGTGAACTTGCTAGCACTGTGGACCGTGTCCTCACATGTTTAATTATTAGATTATTTAAATGAAGTTAAAGTTTTATCTGTATAATATAATCAACATATTTTGCTACATTTCATCTTAAAAATGATATCGTCATCATATGTAAATACACACTTTATATAGTGCCGCAGGTTGTGCAATATTACAACTGTAGTGCAAGTCTACAGTGGGGTAATTGTACTTATAAGTACAAACAGTTCTACAAGGAGCAATTGATTGAGTGCATTTATAGTTCTTAGGATGAAACTGTTTCTGAACCGCGAGGTCCGTACAGGAAAGGCTTTGAAACGTTTTGCCGTGGCTAAGGCAACGTGTGCTTGATTCTGTATACCGATAATTATCTTTCCGATCAGCTGCTGCTGTGATTCCCCACTTGGATGCAGTGATATAAATACTTCGAGTGGTGCAGTGAGAGTAAATGGAAAAAAATGATCCGCTATGGCAACCCTTAAAGGGAGTAGCTGAAAGAAGAAAAAGAAGAAGAAGAAGAAGAAGATGGTGCAGTGAGAGTAACAACGCTAAAGCAGTTATGGTATTTGGAATACTATAGCTATTCCTTGGACTATTATATTGTTACAGGTCAATTACAATCAGATGCATTACACTAATAAACAATATGCGGTTAGTTTCAGTGTACTTATAAAGCCGCGTCAGGAATGTGGATCTAAGAAATAAAGGGTAACCACACAGGAACAGTAGCACTGCTTTGACGCTGGGTGCCGCCAGTCTGCAAAACCGAACGCATAACTTGCGTACCACAGGGTATGAGGTACCGTGGAAATGTGCATGGCTTTACGCCAAGTTTAGGTTTTATACATCACAATTTGAACATGGAAATGTTCTTACGCAACATTTCTGTGCCTATGCACCGTTTATACATGAGGCCCCTGGTGTGCTCTTGATCTATTCTGGTAATTACACTAATTAACTCTGAGTTCTTCTTGGTTTCCGATGTATTTTTGTGGGAGAGATATGAGATCATCTGTCCCCTTAAAAATGTTTTCAGAGTTTCCTAGAGTATTCCCTCAGAAAGCTCTGAGGATGTATTTGTCTCTTAAAAAAATCAGTTTGCTTGGATATAAATTCTGTACACTTCTCGTCAGCTAATAACGGGGTTAAGATGCCAACTGCAATCAGAGGGACATGGTTGCAGATAACAATAGCATTGTTTTTGTAAGATTTGATTATTGGCAAGAAATTGTTATCTATAAAGAAATAGTCAATTCTTGAGTAACAATGATGTACTGGTGAGAAGAAGGAATATGCTCTTAAGTATGGATTTAGAAATCTCCATGGGTCTGATATCAACTAAAAACTGATTATTTTTGCATTGTTAGATGTTGTCGCCCCTGTACCTGAAGACCTATCAAGGTCTGGATTTAAAACACAATTAAAGTCTACAGCCAAATCAATTTTGTCATTGTTATAAGTTAGGAATCAATGCAAATACATTTTGGAAGCAGTCTCTATCATCCACATTGGATGCATAGATATTTATCATAATCGCTTAACATTTAAATAAATTACCCATCACCATCACGTATTGCCCTTTAAGATCAGATACTACACATATCCTTTTTAAATGAGACAGGTCAGAAACTGTGTAAGAGAACTGGCCCTAAAAAGTAATAGAAATTTCAGGGGTGCAGTCATGTAATGGGTCTTCAGAAGGCACTGAAGTTTGTTGGGTCAAACATTTTACAGACTCATTTTTCTCCTATAAAAGTGGTACTGGCTTTAAAGCTACCTCACTGTTGTGAGTTCATCTTGCTTTCATTTGAAAACGTGTTGGGGCAAGGGCTCACTAACAGCAATAAGAAAGCTCCACAATCAGTAAAAGGATAAGGCTCCCTCCTAATGCAGAATGTGAAGCTCTTTAACTGCCTTAGAGGAACACTTCACACTCCACCAGAAACATTTTTTTAGTACCTTGCATTTTTTAAAATTGGTTAAAATCTACAAATTGTTTTTTAACAAAACTGGAGTAATGAACACAATAATCTTAAAGAATACTAAATGGCAGTGAGGATAGGGATCAATCGATATAGAATACAGGCCTCAACAAAATGTAGTTAGACATGTCCTGAAAAATACACTAACCAATTACATTATACCTTTGTCAGAAAAAAAAGTTTTTAAATAGTGTTAAAGAATTGTGGGGCCATGGGTTTTCTGCCAGCACATTGTTCGGTGTTAGCCCACCACAGGGCACACCCACAATGATCCAAGCTAAAGTAATGGGTGAATTTGTTGTCTCTAAATACTGCTCTGAATGTAAAAATGTAACTTTTATATTTTATCATAAGATATGAATTTTATTAGGGCAACTTTTTACAGGCTATGACATCTGAAAAAGTCATCTACATTTTCTTGAGGTATTAGCCTTCACTATAAGTATGAAACATATCTGAGAAATAAAAGAATGTGAATACAGACTCTTATTCTATTCAAAGATTCACTGAAAGGCTGTGATTGAGAATATTTTTAACAGAGCACACAGTGCAAGTAATGTATGCTGTCATTAAAGCACTAATGTGAATTACTAGCCATGCTGCATACAAATACTTAATTAAGTTTGTCATATTATAATTAAAAATTTGAAAATAAGTGAGATTTTCCTTAATTACAATGTCTTGAATACTGCTTCTGAATGGATTAAAGTGATTAGTTTTTTTTTAATAAAGTATAAAGTGGATATATTTAGAACAAAATAGGATGTACATGGAATTTGACAATAATATTATATTATAAAGTGTCTATCAATGAAAATAAGGTGGCTAATTTTAGCTATAAAATGGTCTTTTTTTTACAATTTAGTAAATGCATAGCCATATACATGTGGTAATATGTCAGAAAGCGGATATTGGTTTACAGGTTTGTGGATTACTTAAATATATACGGAAGTGAAGTAAACACTGCATTACACTAAGCAAGCCATTAGAAATAAAGTCTTTTCCTTAGCTGCTGTCACAGATAATCCCTTTGATGGCAGTGTGGTCTGCTATAGGAAACAGATATACTATATCTGCTCACATTTGTATTTTCATGCCACTCAGCAGCATTTTGTTTCTACCTTATCTGATCTCAAAGAGGCAGAAATGTTAGGAACCATATTTAAGGAGCAGAAAATTATGCAGTATTTCCTGTAGCGGTATCTAATTGTGATCACAGATTTTTAAAGTTTTTAAGGAGTCCTGAAAAACATCTGAAAAATAAAAGGTGTTTTAGCGTTTGCTCCACATAGAACGTTTCCTGCCTTGCACTCAGTGCTGCTGGGATACATTCCAGCAATGTGACTCTAAACTGACTGATGGATAAGATAATTGGAAACAAAGTGGTAGGCTGCAGTTAGTGCAAGTCAACAATAACATTTTCAGTGGTGTTAAGTGGAATAGCTTAATTCAAGATCGGCAAATTTATATTGCATGTAACATGTATCTGTTTAAAAAGTAAGAGAAGACGAGCAATTTCTTGGAACTTTGAGACATGATATGTTTGAAAAGTGGAAAAATGTTAAAATTGATACTGTTAAAATAATATTTTTCTACATTGCTTAATATTAGTATACATGTCCCAGTAATGACGAGAAAATATTTGGGGATCTGGATAAGCACACCGTTTATGATATACATAGTTGGGAGGGGAGACAGGCACATAAATGTAATGCTAGCCTCCAGTACAGCCTGTCCTTCTCCTTTAATGAAAAGTTAGCCTGTCTTAGCTCTTGCATTGTTAGGAATTTATGTAACATACAGGAAGTACTTTTAAGGGCATACTGGAGGGTGGAGTCAGGTCTCTTGGATGTCAAATCATCTGATCCAAAGGCACAAGATATAGTAGCTATTTGGCTTGAGACACCATCACCTTCAGTGTACCCTTTGTTTAGGTTATAACAGAAGGAAGCATTAGAGAAAGGTACAGACAGGTAATCTTCTTGCTAACATCTGTTGCATAGTCTTTCTTCCATTATGGTGAGATACATTTGTCTGACAGAAGTAAATAATGAAATGTTTTATACTGCTGGATATTTTAGCAGACTAATTCCTCAGTTATGCAATAGGTGCCATGAACAATTTAGTTCCAGTTACACTTGATTTCATATCAGGAAAAAAAATAGTCTGTTTTTCAAGTTTTTTGTAAAACCTGTAATCTGTTATTTGGTTTACGATAATTATGTAATGATCACTTAGGCAACTGTGTCACTTGTGATGAAGGGCAGATTCACTTTTTATTTTTTTAAAAAAAGGACATTGTGCCCAGCTTAAGGCAAAAATTAACAGTAAAAAATATTTTATGATTACTCTGGTGCATCCCATTTATGAGTGGGATAGTTGATTCTACTAGAATGAATGAAGTACAGCAGATTAAACCCTCAAGCAATTGAAATAAAATTTTTACTGGGTTATTTAAAGTAAAAGAGTTTGATCTGATCATAGTTCGAAAGTGTGTGCTTTGTTACTACTCCCATAAGGGACACTGAAGGCCTCTCATTCAAAAACTATTGTCATCTTATCTTTTGTAACAACAAAGGCTGTATGCCTCCTTTTGGAATACTGGAATCAACAGCATCCTTCCTCCCTTGTAAGAGTGCAATGTGTAAGCAGTGTTACCAACAGAGAGATGTCGGAAATTCAACATTGTGCTGAATTGTCCTTATGCCAGGGCTATTTAGAGTCATAGTTTTTTTTTACCTTCATTATGTATTTTTAGATTCCTGTGAGTCAGGTTGTTTAATGAACATTAAGAAAATTTATATACCTCACTAATGGACTAGTATTATTTTAGTGATGACTTTGTAAATGATAAATTACCTCACAAATCTACCTCTCCTATGCGACTTGGTACAACAAGTCATTTGTGACAGCATCTGGCCTTGCTCTCTGCTTGTTGGGGTTTGACTTTCATTTTGCGAGAGCCATCTCTGCAGTACTGTACTCAGCTAGCAACATACAGTACATTCAAGGCACAATTGACCTGACTTCCACTGATTAACCTTGCATTTTTTTTTCAAATACAAAAGGAACAGACAAAATGTCCCAGCAGCAAGAAAATAACAGGGACACAAAAAGTAAAAACAACCATCCAAATTCTGCTGCATTCGTTTTGTGTTTCTACCATCTGAATCATTAAGTGATATAACTAGGAAAAAAAATGTTGTGCTTAAAAAAGAACATTTAAAAGTTTTAAGTTGGTTTAAGGAGCTATTAGCAATGCCTGTAAACGTGTTTAAAATAAACTGACTGCTTCAATATTCAAATTGTTCTGAATGCTTGAAATACTGAAGACTCATTTGTGTAGCATGTTAGCATAGTGGGTAACTCTGCTGCTGCACAAAAGTGAATTCACGCTATTGTTCTCCATGTATAGTTTGCTCATTCTCCCAGTGCCTGTGTGTTTTTCTCTCCCTCATAACCAAAGACATGCAGGTTAGGTTAACTGGGGACTCTAAGTTAGCCCTGTGTGAGTAGGAGTGTGGTTGCGTGCATAGTGGGCCATGTGTTGGACTGGTGCCCTATCTGCGATTGTTTCCTCCCTTGTACCCAGTGCTCTCAGTATAGACTCCAACCCCAAATGTTAGATTAAGCAGGTTTGAGAAAAGTATTAAAATTCTTGTTAAGACATTATACCTTTGAGATTGTGGAGGAAATTGTAAAGTCTTTTTACCATTATCTGTGATCTACTCCATGAAAAGAACTATCCATTTTCATATATTATTGTATATTTAGCAGTTGCTAAACTAACATGACTACAAGATCAAACTTTATTTCATATTTATATATAGTCGATGCACAGGTGAGTTAAATTGCTCACTATTGGTCACACAGTGATTCAGAAGTGAAGAAGGAACCAGCTGCATTATAGTTAAAAGTGTGCCACCTAGGCTACAACACTTAATAACACCTATTTTTCTAGACTATTTTTTTAGGGTGGGGAGGAGGGTTTGTGAAACAGAATCTTTAAAAGCAATATAAAGGGATATAAATTAAAATTTTTTTGCAAAACCATAATAAAACAATGCCAAGATCCCAAATAAAAAATAAAAATGCAAGAGAAAGATTTCTTTTTGTCCTTGGATACATAAAATATAAATAAACCCCCTTGGTCTGAGAGCTTTTTCTGCACAATCTTTATGAAATACAATGTTAAAGCCACTTGGAAGTAGCATTCAGCACTGACTTATAATCTGCAGAATACTGAATGGCTGAAATGTAAACTCAGTCCAACATCAGTCCACAGAAGGGGGAATTAAAATGGCTCCCGACAACATTGCAGAAGCAGATTTATGACCGATGGTCAATACATATAAACCAAGAAACTTTCCAAAATAATTCAGAATACTGTCAGAAGTCAGCCAGAGACGTACTACCATGAGAAACAGTATTCTAAATAGTATCCAGCATGTATTTAGCATGGGACAGCCTTGTTGATAGACTTTTTTGAAACAGATAACTGAAAAAAGAACATAGATTACATTGGTTTTCAGAAATATTAAATATTGTTCCCCATAAAAAAAATAATTCTGTACTTGTAAGACATAGGCATCAGATATAATATACAATTTTGGATTACAAGATGGTTAATGGGCAAGGAAAAGAAAGTACAGATAAGAAGAAAATGCATAATCTGGAGCGCTTCAGAGATCTGTTTGAACTGTTACCCTTTAGAATTTATATTACTAAGATGGATTTAGATGTAGTATAAAATGCAGTTGAATGGAAAAAAATGCAAAGGAAACTAAAGAGGTAAAAAGAATATAAAATAAAAGGGCAGATTATAAGCCTCCAGAAGCATATTTTGAAAAGGATTTCAAAACTGATAAAAAATGTTTTTTTTTTTCTTTAAGCTAAATAAAGCACATAAAGGAGGGAAATACAAGAGAGGATATAATGTATCAAAAGAAGAGAAGGCAAGTAGACGCTTCCTGTCTGGACCTACAGTACTTACACAGAAATTTGAAGCTCTTTTTATTAGATAGGCATTATCCTCATTTGTTCATACTCTCCATTAGCATGAAAGCACTTAAGGTATACTTTTTGCCTCCTTTCTCTCATTTCCCTGGGTTTTTCCTCCTGTCCCTAAGCGTTTGCCCCAAACATTCCTCCTGACTACAGAATCATTTTGAATTTGCCTTTAGACGGCTTTAGACCCACTTCTTGACCACATATGATCAAAACCCTCAATCACTTTCAGGATTAGGAGAGGTCATGTTTGGCTATGAAGACACCATGATAGATCACAGTAATTCTTGAAAAGCCAGGTGAAAACTAATGGACTATTATGCGATTTGTGTCTCTGTTCACCCATAGTGTAGTAAGACGTAGATTATCTACCATTGCAAGTCAACCATAATATTTTCAGCTTCAATGCGTACCATACAAAAGGTCAGATCAGCATCACTAACTGGTAAATTAGCAAAGGAATGTGCCGTACAGCGGAGCACTGTTCATCAAGCAGCACTTTAATTCCTGGATGACCACCTATCTAATGATGCAGACAAAAACAAAGCAGTGACTAAAGGGGTGTAAGAAAAAAACTGATTTGTCAAAGCCACTCCAAAATAGGACCTCTTCCCTCTACTGCCCCAAGTTTTTTTTTGGATTGAAATTCTCAGCCGTGTTAGATGGCAACTTGTGGATGTCATTTTCATTTATAAAAACATTTTCATTTATGAAAACAGAATGCAGAAAGAGTCATAATGGAAAAGTGGACATAGCTATCATTTAAGCATCAGTTGCAGTAACTGTCATAGTTTTTGACACTTCCTGATAATAGTTACTTTCTGGTTTTGAAAAATGTAAGAAAATGTTGTGTTTCTGCTAGATTCACTTCTTTCTTTGTGAGACTGCTACCATGGTTTTATATTGGTTTAAAGTGAATATTCACAATCTGAAAACTAAATAATATAAAAAATTAAATATTGTTTTTAATAAAAATGAAAAGTATTAGAGTTATTGCTGAGCATGTATAGAGAGACACTAAGTCTTCAACCTTACTTGAAGTATACCATTTAAATCATATTGTAATTATGTCTTTGAAAATGGTTTGCCACTGCTTTTCAATGGAGTATTAAAGTATCTTTGTTTCACCATATTTTTCTTCTTTTTACACCATTCATTAAAAACTTGAAACTAATGATTAGTGGATTAAGCCTTATTATAATACATTTTACCTTATGCATAGATAGTGTTTCCTTTTTTCTTTTTCCTTTGATTACTATTCATTAAAGTTTGTATTGGCCATAAAAATGCTTCACATTTTCCTTAGAAGTTTAAAATTCAAAACTATATGCAATCATGAAATGCACAATCTGTGCCAACTTCTTCTAAAAGAAGCTATTTAACAACGTTTACAAACAAAATATGGTTGACATGATAGTGCACTGCTGAGTGCTGTTGTCTGACTGCTCTAGGGGCTACGTTAAAATTTTTGGCATGGTTTCAGTGAAGTGTGCATGTTCCCTTTCTAATTATCTTATTATCTCACAAGTATAAGTGTAAATCGTTAACTGTAATATTCATTGTATATACTGTGAAGGGAAACAAACACACAGTAAACATGGCATTATATTGGCTCACTCATAACACTGCTATTAATCAAATGGCATACCATATATACTCGAGTATAAGCCGACCCGGATATAAGCCGAGGTACCTAATTTTACCTACAAAAACTGGAAAAACTTATTGACTCGATTATAAGCCGAGGGTGGGAAATGCAGCAGCTAGTGGTAAGTTTCAAGAATCAAAATAAATACCAGTAAAATTACTGTACATTAATTTAGGCATCAGCTCATTAATTGAGCACACAGCCCGGAATGAGTCTCACACAGGCTGCACAGAACCACACAGAGCCTGCAGCAGTTCTTCTACCGCCCGCAGACCAAACCAGGTACAGTGGAACCTCAGGTCACGACCATAATTCGTTCCAAAACTCGTAACCCGATTTGGTCGTGACCCAAAGTAATTTTCCCCATAGGATTGTATGTAAATACAATTAATTCTTTCTAGACCATACGAACTGTATGTAAATATATTTTTTTTTTAGATTTTTAGGCACGAATATAGTTAATTATACCATAGAATGCACAGCGTAATAGTAAACTAAATGTAAAAACATTGAATAACACTGAGAAAACCTTGAACAACAGAGAAAACTAACACTGTAAGAGTTTGCGCTATAGTGCTACAAATCACTCGCTAAAAACACTTTTTTTAATGAGTTTTAAGCACAGAGAAAAAAATTTACATTTGAAAAATCTGTAATTTAATAAACCACCAAGAAAAGTAACATTGAAACAATGCACATTACGAACTGATCGCTGTAAACAGAAGTGAAGTGGAGGTTAAAACCCAATAGAAAAAAGTCTTCATTAAATACAACGAGGTTAAAACAATGCTCAAATCTGTCTCTTTAAAAACAAGACCGGTGCATTCTTTAACTGCCTTCTCGGCCTTATGCGGCCAGCTGTCTGTGTGTGTCTCTCTCGCGCGCGTGTGTGTGTGTTTCTCTCTCTTACATGTGTCTGTGTGTGTCTCTCTCTCTCTCTCTCTCTTGCTTGCTACACAGGGAATGCGCAGGGAGAGAATGAACACGTGTGGGTTGGCAGGGGCAGCGGTACCTGACTCGAAATTAAGCCGAGGGTGACGTTTTTCAGCACATTTTGGGTGATAAAAAACTCAGCTTATATCTGAGTATATACGGTATATCAAAAAGTAAATAAGATATATACAAATCTATCTATCTATCTATGCATTCAAATTCTGATCCCTAAGTTTAAACAAGAACTCAAATGTATAACATGTTCATGACAGTATTCCAGAATATTCAGAGATAAGAAATTGGAATCAAAAGAATTGCTAATTTAATTGCAACTGGAACTATAAAGATAACACTTGTGACTCCTTGTTGCCATACAAGTACATATTTATTCAAATACAGTTGTATTTATCTGTCTTGTTTTGAAAAAGCATCCTTTTTAAAATGACATGCTACTTCCTCATTACTTCAGTGACCTGCATTTTTAATGATCTCTATATTTTATATTTTTTTCATCAATAGTTAAAAGTTTTAGATACAAGCTGATAGTAGCAAACAGATAAAATCATTATTTAATCTAAAAACAACCAATCTGATTTTCCTTAAACTGGTCACATACAGATGATTTGAATCACATTAGAATTAAAATACACTCAGTTGTGGATCTAAATATCAATTCAAGAATCTAATTCTATGTGTCTTTTTGCTGTTTCTAGCAGGAATAAAAAAGATTCCAATATCGGTTCTGTTGGATAAAAATGTTAATATATACTGTTGCAGGAGGCTGTGGGTCAGACCCAGCCAGGGCACCTGGAAGGACCGGGAGGCGAACTATACATTTCCTGGGCCTCAAGGGGCCAACCACCCTGCTTAGTGTTGTGACCACTGAAATGGAACATGGCAGTCGAAACCCTTTGGGGCTTGTGGCCACCACCAGGGGGTGCCCCGAGCCTAATAAAGCCCGGGATGTCTGCACTTCCGCCACACCTGGTAGGGCTGGCAGAGTAACTTCCAGGGATGCCCGGGGTGCCTCCGGTTGCTCATGTGGCACTTCTGCCACACCAGGAAGTGCCACCGGAAGGATGTCAGGGAGTACCTGGAGCACATCCGGGTGAGAATAAAAGGGGCCGTCTTCCTACAGTCGAGAGGCCAGAGTCGGGTTGAAGCGGATGAAGCTTAATAGTGAGGAAGAAAGGCGGCCCAGGGACGTTTAAAGGCCCGTGTAAGGGTGACTGGTGCAGGGGCACTGTGTGTGTGCGGTGATTTATTGTGAATAAACTGTGTGTTTTATAGAACTGCCAGTGTCTGGCTGATGGTGTTCAGGCTACCTCTCACAATACATACTGTAATCTTAGAAAGTAATAACAAGGGCAGTACAGATAATTATAATAATAAGAAACAGTAAAAAGTTCTTGGAAGCCACAGGAAATAAATAATACTGAAATAATGTGTGCATAAAAATTTACCTGATTAGTAAAGGAGGAATGAGAATAAACAAGTACAAAAATAGGTGTACCTCATTTGAGATGAATAAAACACGTTAGAAAAAAAAAAATTAATATTCTGTTCCCCTTAGACCTCATCGTTTATATTTGCATTCTAATGTTAAAGTATTCCATATGTTTTCACATAATGTTCAAAAATTAAAACATGGTGGGAAGAATTAAAAGAATGAAAATTTAGTGCATTCCTAGTAATAATATTCCTCATGGTGTAAACAGACTAGAGTCATAGAGCACATTAAAAAAAGATTTACATTCACTAAAGATTTTTGACCAACCATACCCGTTTGTACCGTAGTAATTGCAGTTATTTTTTTGTATTGCCGGTGATAAAACAATGGTGAGATTGTTCTTCACTTAAATGGTATTGTATTAGACACACCTTCAACATTTAACTGAACAGCCACAGATGTGGTCCAGCATAAAACAACATTTTTTCCCACAGCAATTTTATTTTTTTCTAGGGAAGCAAATCACAACATTCTGGAAATCCTTGGAAGTATACTGTGCCCATGGGGTTTACGCAACAGTTTTCTTTCTGTGTCATACCATAGTGTTCCGTACTAGATTTATATTATTTTTTGATATCGTGGCCACCTTGGTTTAAGTTATAAATCACTCATTGCCAATAACTTTGTTGGCAAGAAAATAAACTAGAATACAGATTCACTAGAAGGTATAAAAAATGTTAGGGTGGTCCCTATTTTTTTACTCTGCTTTGAACTCTAAAAAAGTTCTTCTGGCTCCTGTGTTCTTAATCCACTTGATCTGCAGTACTGATCTATGGCAGGGTGGCTTTAGTGATGTTAAGGTTTACTCTGCTCGGAAATGAGGATAATAAAAGAAAAACAGTTCTCTCCTTTTAAACTGAAATGTCGCAAACAATGAAATTTCAATCGTTTGGATGCTGTTGAACTGATTATCAGCAGTACTACAGTGAGTCTGAATTGTCAACTTTTATTGCCCCACACAAAATTACATATGCATGTGTGACACTCTAAAAATATGATCACATTTTTGGGATCATTTTTGGTTTTGCTTTTATTAAATTACTGACTATTGTACAGTTCTACTTGGTTGTCTTATGTTATATCAAGAAAAAATTAGTTTTTGTTCTTAATTTGCAAATTGACTTTTTCTCATAAATGTGTCTAATTGACTTCTGGTTCTTTAGTAAACAGAAACTAAAATGACTTAAATAAATTGTATATTTCATTGTCTGATATTGTACATTATGTTTTAACCTGAAAAAATAAAAAGAATGAATTAATATTTCAGCATTTATTCTTTATTATTTAATTAAATGTTTACACATTCAATTCTGATATTTTTTATTTGATAAAATTATGTTCAACTTTATTAATATTGTTAATATTTAAGGGTGACATATATTCTAATTTTTATTCACTACTAGAGGAATTGCATTAATTTTGGCTGGCTTGTGTACTAAAGCATTTAATGAAATTGGGGGGCATTTATACACATTCTGGTTTAGTCATTTTAGAATCTGAGGTTTTCTGAGTGGTATAGATTAACTATACCGTATGTAGCACTTTAATTCAATAAAGGATCTTAACTGATTGAAGTGTCTTTGCTTCTATGTAACCACTGTCTTCGTATGGAATGAAACAAAAATTTCAAGATGGATAGAAGGTTTTCAAATACAGTAGAATCTTTATTTAAAACCAAATGTTTCCTTATACAGTCAACAGAGGAGCCAGCCCTGGATGAGACACCAGTCCTTTGCAGGTCACACTGACATATACATTCACATCAGGCAAATTTATTCACTGGCTGTATCAAGTCAAGCCAAGTTGCAGTACAGTACAGTGCGTTGCCACACCCACTACACGACGAAACAATTTGGGATTCTGGTTTGCAACCCTCCAGGCAGACACGCGGTCCAGTCCCACCCTCCGGAAATGACCCTGTTGGGCACAGCCATCAGCAGTGTGTCTGTTTGTGGAGAGAGTGTCGGCCTTGTCGAGAGGTTTACTTACCTTGGCTGTGACATTCATGTCTCTGGTGACTCTTCCTATGAAGACAGTAGATGGATTGTGAGAGTAGGGGGGAGACGTGGTTGCTGGAAAGGCGTGTGTGGTACTCCCGATATTCTTGCAAAAGGACAAAGGTCCAAATTTTTAAGGTCCTGGTGCTTCCTTTCTTGCTATATGGTTGCGAGACATGGACGCTATCCTATGACATGAGATGAAGACTGGACTCCTTCGGTACTGTGCCTCTTCAGAGGATCACTGCTGGTTTGACTGTGAAGCAAATGAGTGGTTCCTCACGGAGTCCCGAATGAGGCACATTACCTGCATTGTGAGGGAGTGTCAGTTATGTCATTATGGTCATGTGGAACGATTCCCAGAGGGTGATCCAGCTCATTGTTGAGGACCCAAGTGGCTGGACCAGGCCAAGCAAACACCCACGTAATACCTGGCTGTGGCAGATGGATGGGACTGGACCACATGTCTGCCTGGGATGTTGCCAACCAGGATCCTGAGCTGTTTCGTTGTGTGGTGGGTGCGGCAACGTGCTGTACCAGTGCACCCTCCCCAACCTGACCTCACCTGATATACAGTGGAACTGTGGTTTGCGAGTAACTTGGTTTACAAGTGTTTTGCAAGATGAGCTCAAATTATTAATAAATTTTGACTTGATCAACGAGCGAGGTCTTGCAATACAAGTAGTATGGATACGCTTTGTCTGCTGAGCATCATGTGATCACAACTGAGGTGATGGTTCTTCTCTCTCTCTCGTGTGTGTGTGTGTATGTGTCTCTCTCACGCATGTGTGTGTCTCTCTCTCTCTCATGTGCGTGTGTGTGTGTCTCTCTCGTGTGTGTGTGTCTCTTTCTCTCTCTTGTGGGCAATTGTCTCCTATTCTCCCCGTTCTGTGCCCCAAAACACGAAGCTGAGTCTCAGTACTTTAACAACACCAGCTTTATTCAGCTTGAAATAGCAACTATTTATTGTAGCGGGATCTGCCACTCTCCTATACACAGACACAGCAGTCAGGCAGGGTCATTGCAAAATAGTACTGTGCCCTTTTATAATGTTCCTTGTATCACCCATCGACGGCAGGCGCTTATAGCATGTCCATGATCTTTTCGAATTCCCTTTTACGGCAAACTGCTATAGCACTGGGATACTGCAATTGCTTTGGGACGCTCTTCCGTGTGTCGTCCCGTTTAATGGAATTCCATAAGACTTTAGAAACTCACTCACACGAGCCATGATTCTTTTCAAAGGTAAAGTACAGGTTAATTTGTTTTATGTATTTTTACTTTATAATTTGTATGAATCATTTTTATATGAATAGTTTTGGGTTGTGGAACGAATCATCTGAGTTTCCATTATTTCTTATGGGGAAATTCACTTTGATATACGAGTGCTTTGAACTGTGAGCACGTTTCCGGAACCAAATATGTTCGCAAACCGAGGTTCCACTGTGTGTTCCTGTGTGGTTAACCTATTCTTAGATCCACATCTACGACAGCGGCTTTATCAAATACACTGAAATTAACCGCATATCGTTCATAAATTTAAGGCACCTGATTGTAATCAACCTGTAACAATATAATGGTGCACAGAGTGGCCAAACTATTCCACTGGCATGGCTGCTTTAGCGTTGCTAGAGGACCTCGCAAATGGAAGGATTAGAAGAGAACGCGTATTCCGAGATCATACTGATTTCTGATGATGAGGACTGATTTCTAAGTCGGTTTAGATTTCCAAGAGCGATCCTCTTGGAGCTATGTGCTGAACTGGCACCGGCTTTACAAAGGCAGATTTTCAGGAATTGTGCTCTACCTGCTCCTTTGCAAGTTTTGTCCACTCTCGGATTTTTAGCCACAGGAGCTTTTCAGCGTGAACTGGCTGACTGATCCGGTATTTCACAGTCATCGGTGAGTCGTGCCTTGCCAGTTGTATGGGATGGTATTATCCGCTTGTCAAGCAGATATATAAGATTTCCGTACACTATGGTTCAGCAGGCAAACATCAAAGCGGAATTTGCAGCAATGTCCGGTTTTCCCAATGTAATCGGACCGGTAGACTGCACACACATTGCTATAAAGGCACATAAAGGCACACAGAATGAATTTGTTTAAGTAAATAGAAAGCATTTTCACTTTATTAATTTGCATATCATCAGTGATGCGAAAATGCACCTCACTAATGTTGTTGCGAGATGGCCTGGCTCAACTCATGATTCATTCATCCTGAGACATAGTAGTGTGGGGAAGCATCTCTGTAAGATAAGACATTTATTACCTTTTTGATTACAGTTGTACATTATCTGTACAATGTAACTATATAACATGATTATTCAGGTGACAGTGGATACCCGCTGTAGACGTGGCTCCTCACCCCTCCCGCCAACCCACTGACTGAACAAGAGCGACGTTATATTGACCTCTACTCTCGGGCGGTGGTAGAACATACTATAGGGCAGCTTAAAGGCCGTTGGCGCTGCCTGGATAAGACTGGTGGAATGCTGCTCTATAGTCCACAGAAAGTGTGTCGCATTGTGCAAGTATGTATCATTCTACATAATATGGCACTCATTTTGTAACTTGCCCTGAAGAGATGCGGTATGATGAACCTGACCCAGGAGTACTAAATGATCAGCCACACCGGACAGCATTACAATGTCGAATGAATGTAATTAACAGAATGTAAAAACAGGTAAGCAGATGCATCATTTATTTTTTCACAAATTCATTTAATTTTTGGTTAATGTCACACAATACTGCCTTGATATTTCGTAGTTCATTGGCTACATCCTGTTGTGCACTGGCCACATCTCTCACCGCATCCACCAATGCATTTTGAGATTCTAGAACTGCATCAGTCAGCACACGGCCAGATGATCGCCCACCAGCTACCGAGGCAGGGGTGTGTGAGCAGCCAGCGCCCGAAGATGTGGTCGGCACAGAAGCAGCACCATCATCACCTGGAACCATGTCCTCAGCATTGGGTTCAGCTTTTGTACTATTGTCTAGATGTTAATAAACAGTAATTAATACCTGATTGTTTGTCTTATTACTCATGCAAATTATTTACACGAGTTTGGATCATGGTAATCAAAAAAGAAATAAAAACTCACCGGCACCTGCAGTGATGTCAGAATCTTCCTCCCCCGCTGGTAAAATGGTGGCAATGAGTGTGTCGCCAATACTTGCTGCTCAAACGGTGTGAGCTCCGGGAGTTCAATACCTCCTCCAGTGGAGCTAACATGCAGACCACTACTTTTTTAATTCGGTCACAGTACGATTTTCTGCTCTAGCACTCTTGATTGCGTCCGCCACGCTATGCCACTCCATCAATTTCCTTTTGTTGCTAATGCCACTTCCTAAGTTACCAAATAAAAGATTTTCCCTGGCCTCTATTTCAGCTAGCAGGACCTTCATTTCACATTCACTGAAGTTTTTTTTTTTTTTGTTTTTTCCCAGTGCTTTCACCATTGCCTTTCTGAAGCACTGAAGGTAAGGGGCTATTTAATATTGATTTGCATATTCTAAGAGGCGTAATGCTGGGAGGAGTTGGGGGTGGGGCAGTAGGCGCGTGCACGTGTGTTAATTTCCACGCTGAGCGGGATTTATGTAGCGGAAGAACGTGGAAGTTGGCGAATGCACAGATTACTGCATCTGGATTTTTCTGTGCGTAAGCACATTTCGGCTTTTGTGCTAACGTCATGTATAGTGCAAATTCTACGCACGGCGTTATGCATGAGGCCCCTGGTTATAAAGGAGTGTGGTATAATAAACCCAGGACTGTGCTTGTGTGTTCATGTCGGGGTTTCCTGTCATAGATGTCCCTTTGGTTGAATGTGCAGGGTACAGCACAGACAATGAGACAGGTAAGAGGTTACAGGCAACAGTTGCATAGATGGTTTTGCCATTTCTCCTTATCCCCCTTTTATACGTACAATGTTGATGTGTTTGATGTTAGGTGCATGTCATAGGTGATCTGATAACACAATAAAACACCAGCCTAACTTAAACTAACATTCATGTCTTTGGCATGTGGATGGAAAACTCCACAAAAACAGTGACTAGGCTGGGATTAAACCCCACTCTTCTGGTGAAGTGCTGCAGCATTGAACTGGCTGTGAGTCAACAAAATTTCCTAGGAATGATTTGTCAGCTATGGCTAGGTTATCAATACTTATGATGAGTTTGTGGTGGGCCAGGTTTGAGCTTCCATGGGCAAAGTTCACACTGGCTGACACATAACAGCAGTAGGAGAGAGAGAAAGAGACACACATAGCAAAACCCACACTGACAGTGTAGAGATACTCTACATGTAAATGTACATACGAACATTTCAAAAAGTCTCAGAATCAATTTGAATAAAAGTGTGCTCTTCCCAGTGAATTCAATACAATATTAGATTGGGCACCTTCCCTTTTATCATCGCAGATCAGTTTAACTCTTTCAGGGCAAATTTGTTTTGTCAGTTTTCCCCCAGGTCTGAATATTTTTCCCCAAAACCTCAGTTTTCTAAAACGCATACAAAGGAAGCACTAAATGCATGTAACATTAATCATTAGCACCCTAAGATTGACTGAAACACGGCTTACATACTTACTATATACCTGTTTGTCTAACCTTTTAAATTCTGAAAGGCACTTTCTGGAAAAGAAACAACTATCTGCCTTTCACTTTTGATTCCCAGATCACTTGCATCAAAATCAGAGTTTGATCAGTCAGTCAGATTCAGCAATAATATGCAAAAAGCAAAAAAATTCATACTACCCAGATAGTATTTTGCTTTGCACATTCGCTTTGCTCTTTTGCCCGATGTCAATGCCATTCTAGACGCTGTTAACTCTACGCTCTTCACACAAACAGGGATTCGATGTCAACTCAATGAGTCTAACAGTCCTCCTGGCAAAGAGGGTCTCCACATAACGTGATGGTGTGTTTTGTCAACGTCCACAGCTCTTTATTACCCTCTACCCCTGGATATTAACTAAAGTCAACATCCAACCTCGACCTCCTGCTGTCAACAAAAGTTGACATTAGCCCTAAAAGAGTTAAATACCCAAGGGTAAACATCACAAGTAAATATAAAGCTCTTTATCAACAAAATTTTGCCATCTGTATGGAAAAAATTAAGCAAGACTTGCATAGATGGTTAACCCATCATCTCACTTTAATTTAAAGAATTAACTTTTTTTGGATAAATATCCTTCCTAAGCTTCTCTTTTTATTTCAAAACATTCCAATATACATTAATAGATCATTTTTTAAGAAATTAGATTCACCCATAACTTCATTTATTTGGAATTCAAAATATCCACGTATCCAAAGAGCGACCCTACAAAGACCTAAAGCAGAAGGCGGCATGGCTTTACCTAACCATCAATTTTATTACTGGGCAGCAAATATACAAGCTATAAAAACTTGGACATTGACTCAAACAGATGGACAGACACAGGCTTGGTCCACAATAGAAATAAAATCCTGCAGCACTTCTTTATATTCCTTGCTTTGTACCCTAATAAGTAGAAGTTATCGCCAATATACTGTACTAACGACCCAATTGTGCTTCACTCTCTCAGAATAAGGAACCAATGTAGGAAGTATTTTAAGGTAGAGAAGCTTCTATTGGTGGCACCTCTGCACGAGAACCACCTTTTTCCACCATCTCAAACATATGCAGTTTTTAATGCCTGGAAAACATTAGAGATCTGTACTTAGACAACGTCTTTGCATCCTACGAACAATTACACTCCAAATTTAACTTTCCAGCAACACATTTCTTTCACTACCTTCAAATTCGAAACTTTGTTAAACAGAACCTGCCCAATTTTACTCACCTCCCACATACTTCTATGCTGGAAAAAATATTGCTCAGTCTTGAGGACTCAGACAGCATTTCTGTAATATATAAAAATATTTTACAGTCCTTCCCTTTCAGAGATCCAAGAGAACAGTGGTAAAAGGATCTCTTACTCAACATTTCAGAAAAGGAGTAAAAACTAGCAATGCACAGAATTAATTCAAGCTCCATACGCACAAAGCATAGAATTATTCAGCTCAAAATTATAGCACATCTCTCTCAATTAACATTGTCCAAAATGTTTCCAGGGCAAGATCCAACCTGCAAACGCTGCAATCAAGTTCCAGTCTCACTGGGTCACATGTTTTCGGCCTGCACCAAATTAACATAATTTTGGACCAAAATCTTTAAATGCCTTCCAGACAGCCTTGGTGTCACAATCACTCCTAATCCACTAACAGCTGTGTTTGGGGTACTCCCGGATGGGCTTAAAGTGGAGAAAGACAAACAAACTGTAATTGCCTTTACTACACTATTGGTACGTATACTTATCTTGCTCTGGAACTAGAAAAATCCTAACTCACCTATTCTAAGTCACTGGGCAACTGATGTTATATACCATTTGAAACTGGAAAAAATCAAATTCGCACTTACAATCTTTACAAAAAACTTTTTAAACACCTGGCAGGATCTAATCAATAACATTTTAGAATAAGCATTTAAATTGAGGAAGCAGGTTCTGTCTTCTCTTTTCCTCCATTTATTTTTATTAATTTATTAATTTATCTATTTACCTATTTTTACTAGCATAGGGTTTTACACTGCTGGCCTAGCTGTCTTTCTCAGGGGTGGGGGTTTGATTTTTTTTTTGTAAAATTTGAGTTAGGTGTATGGAATGTTATTTGAATTTAATAAAATCAGTGGTAGCGCTGCTGCCTCACAGTTAGGAGACCCAGGTTCGCTTCCCGGGTCCTCCCTGTGTGGAGTTTGCATGTTCTCCCCGTGTCTGTGTGGGTTTCCTCCCACAGTCCAAAGACATGTGGATTGGTGATTCTAAATTAGCCCTAGTGTGTGCTTGGTGTTTGTGTGTGTCCTGCGGTGGGTTGGCACCCTGCCTGGGATTGGTTCCTGCCTTTTCCCCTGTGTTGGCTGGGATTGGCTCCAGCAGACCCCTGTGACCCTGTGTTCGGATTCAGTGGGTTGGAAAATGGATGGATGGAAAATCAATAAAATTTAAAAAAAAAAAAAAGATATGAGCAAATGAGAACCACCACAGGGAGTTATTCCCTTCAGTGCAGTGGATGCTCTGAAAGACACACAGTAAAAGATCCTGGGGCCTCATGTATAAATGGTGTGTACACACAAAAATGTTGCGTACTCCAGTTTCCACACTCAAATCGCGATGTATAAAACTTAAACTTGGCATAAAGCCACGCACATTTTCACGCTAGTTCAAACCCTGGCATACGCAAGTTCTCCGCTTTGTTTTGCAAACTGCCGGCACCCAGCGTCAAAGCAGTGCTTTTGTTCCAGTGTGGTTTCTCTTTCGTTTTTAGATCCACATCCCTGACGTGGCTTTATCATATACACTGAAATTAACTGCATATTGTTTACCAGAAGAATACCCGCGCTTTGCAGCGGAGAAGTAGTGTGTTAAAGAAGTTATGAAAAAGAAAAGGAAACATTTTAAAAATAACGTAAGATGATTGTTAATGTAATTGTTTTGTCATTGATATGAGTGTTGTTGTCATATCTATATATATATATATATATCTATTGTGGACGCTGGCCAGGACACAGACAGACGGACATCTTATGTTCACCCAACACACGTTTATTCATAATATTTTCACAGTTCAGTGCACTCACAAACCCCAGTGCCTCCAGCACTGATTCCCCCAATGTCCAGGCCACACACTTCCAGTGCCTTTCTCCTGGCCGCCTCTAGTCCTCCCTCCAGCTCCGTCCTGTTCCACCCGACTTCTGCCGATGACTGGAGGGAGGCGGCCCCTTAAATGGGAACCCGGATGGGCTCCAGCTGCTTCCCAGCATTCCTCCGTAGCCACGCCCCAGTGTGGCGGAAGTGCCGGCTGCGCACCCGGAAGCCATCCGGGTGTCCCCTGTCGTCTTCCCCCCAGCACTTCCTGGTGTGGCGGAAGTGCTGGGCTCCCGGGATATTCAGTCATTAGGGCGCCGCCTGGCGGTGGCCACGGGTCCCTACAGGGCTGGGCTTCCAAGCTCTTTACCCGAGGCCCCCAAAAGCCAAGGCGGACGCCCCCTTGCGGTCTGGAGGAGGCACAAGCCCTCCTCCGGTCCTCCTGGGCATCAGCAAAATACCCGCGCTTGGCAGTGGAGAAGTAAAAAGAAAAGGAAACATTTTAATAATAACGTAACATGATTGACAATGTAATTGTTTTGTCATTGTCATGAGTGTTGCTGGCATATATATATATAGATATATATACATATACATACATACATATATACATATACACATATACAAATATAGACATATATACATATATACACATATATATACACACACACATATATATACATATATACACATATACATATCTACATATATACTGTATATACACATATATATATCAATCAATCAATCAACATTTATTTATATAGCACATTTTCATACAAAAAAATGTAGCTCAAAGTGCTTTACAAAATGAAGAAGAGAAAAATAGAAGACACAATAAAAAATAAACATAAGTCAACATTAATTAACATAGAATAAGTAAGGTCCGATGGCCAGGGTGGACAGAAAAACAAAAAACTCCAAAAGCTGGAGAAAAAAAATAAAATCTGTAGGGGTTCCAGACCAAGAGACCGCCCAGTCCCCTCTGGGCATTCTACCTAACATAAATGAAACAGTCCTCTTTGGATTTAGGGTTCTCACGGAAGGACTTGATGATGATGGTCACGTAGACTTCTGGCTTTTAGTCCATCAATGTTGATGCATCATGATGCTTTGAGTAGGTGGTGGTGGCGCAGGCCGCCACCACAAAGAAACCGGAAAAAGAAACAGAAGAGAGAGTAGGGGTCAGTACGGATTTTGGAGCCACTGTGAATAGTTATTATGAAGAATTGAACATACAGAGTATCAGTATTAAGTTAAAGTGAAGTTATAAAAAGGCCATGTTAAAGTAATGTGTTTTCAGCAGTTTTTTAAAGTGCTCCACTGTATTTACCTGGCGAATTCCTATTGGCAGGCTATTCCAGATTTTAGGTGCATAACAGCGAAGGCCGCCACACCACTTCTTTTAAGTTTAGCTTTTGGAATTATAAGGAGACACTCATTTGAAGAACTAAGGTTACGATTTGGAATATAACATGTCAGGGATTCCGATATATAAGATGGAGCGAGATTATTTAAGGCTTTATAAACCATAAGCAGTATTTTAAAGTCAATCCTGAATGACACAGGCATCAAAACTGGAGAAATGTGTTCGGATTTTCTTTTCCTAGTTAGGATTCTAGCAGCTGCATTCTGCACTTGTTGCAAATGATTTATGTCTTTTTTTGGGTAGTCCTGAGAGGAGTGCGTTACAGTAATCTAGTCTACTGAAAACAAAAGCGTGAATTAATTTCTCAGCATCTTTCAATGATATAAGAGGTCTAACTTTTGCTATGTTTCTTAAGTGAAAAAATGCTGTCCTAGTGGTCTGATGAATATGCGATTTAAAATTCAGATTACAGTCAACAGTTACCCCTAAATTTTTTACTTCCGTCTTAACTTTTAATCCTAATGCATCAAGTTTATTTCTGATAACCTTATTGAATCCATTATTGCCAACTACTAAAATTTCAGTTTTCTCTTTATTTAGTTTGAGAAAATTACTATTCATCCATTCAGAAATACCAGTAAGACATTGTGTTAGTGAATCGAGAGAGTCATAGTCATCAGGTGCTATTGATAAGTACAGCTGTGTGTCATCAGCATAGCTGTGGTAACTCACGTTGTAACCTGAGATAATCTGACCTAACGGAAGTATATAAATTGAGAAAAGCAGCGGACCCAGGATAGAGCATTGTGGCTCTACATATATATATATATATATATATATATATATATATATATATATATATATATATATATATCTACATATATATATCAGGGGTGGGAGTCGATTAAAAAAATTAATCCAATTAATTAGAGGCTGTGTAAGAATTAATCTTGATTAATCGTATGTAATCGCACATGTAAATTTGCCCCAAATCGCAAATTTTTTTTTTAATTTAAAAGGGTTTTAGTGGGCGACAGAATCAAATAAAAGATATGGACATGAATATTGTAAACTCAAGCTGTTTTAATTTCTAAAAAAAAAATGCTTTTAAACTGCATTTGAATTCAAAACAGAAACAAAAATATCATCCCTGGTTAAAATTGGGCAGACTTAAAAATAAAGTGGTAGTTTATTAAGTACTTTAAGTACATTTTCAGAATGGTATTGTCTTTAAATAATAATAACCAAAATTTCAACATAAAAGTGCAGTTTTTCTTCTTAAAAAAATAAGTCAGAAACATAAAAGGTAATTTGACCAACTTAATCTTTAAACTCTGAGTAACCTTATCCAAAATTATTTTGTACATTAGGCTAAAACTGTGTGATCATTGAACATTTTGTAATTAGATATAATTAGAATTACTAACGGTCACGGAAGTCCAATGATCCCCAGTAAGAGCCACAAAGTCCGCTTTCTGTAATGCATCTAATTTTGCTTGCTTTTCAGTGTGCACAAAACCAGTAGTAGTAGTCTTTTGAAATGAAATTTTTCTCCAATCAGTCGTAGGAACGCGCTTTATTCCGACTCTAACATTTTTGTAGCTGTGATGTGTGCATCAGTGTAATCAATGTACCAGGAAATCATGCATTGACAAAAGTTCCCCTTTGCTTGGAATTGAAAGTGTGATTAAATGCGTTATTTTTTAACGTGTTATGGAGTACATGCATCGAAGCTTCTCAGCTGTGCTTGTGCTAAGAAAAGGAAACATTTTAAAAATAACGTAACATGATTCTGCGTTAACCGCATATTTTTTCATACGTCCCAAACCAAGGAGATGCGAGGGTAAAATGAATCGGGAAGCGCGCGTACATACTCAGTGCATCCCTCTCGGGAACCGAACCTCGGCGCTAGAGGCGAAGCCTCTACAATTGCGCCACGGTATGTGGCTTGTCTATTTGAGAGTATGTAGATCGGGTATATATATATATTCGCAGCGGAGAAGTAGTGTGTTAAAGAAGTTATGAAAAAGAAAAGGGAACATTTTAAAAATAACGTAACATGATAGTCAATATACAGTAATTGTTTTGTGAGTGTTATTGAGTGTTGCTGTCATCAAGGATTTGATTTTCATTATTTCTTTCAATCAGGGTCGTATTTGTACGATGTGTTGTGTTCAAGTTACATTCCGTGTTTGTTAATCGTTGTAAAGACAAAAGGTTTCATTCATCGATTCGTTTCTTACTGCATCAATAAACAGCTCGTCTTCCTCTTTATCTGAGATGTGACACACTGCATGCACGGGTTTTTTTTTTACACTGTCTTTCTTTAGCGGGACATTGACTTTTTCCACTGTGTGCTTTGTTTCCGCAGTAGCTGCACTTATGAATATGCTTGTATGTATCAGACGCTTCATATTTTTTTGCTGCCTTCTCAATTGTGTAATTCGGTTTTTGTTCAGCACTCTTTGGAACTGTTGCTTCTTAACAAGTTTGTCCAGGCATGAGGCGTCTTTCATCTTTATGCTGCCACCCCAGCCCACCACCGCGTAGAAGAGGGCACTTGCCACAACCGTCTGGTAGAACATCTGCAGCATCTTCCTGCAGATGTTGAAGGATGCCAACCTTCTCAGAAAGTATAGTCTGCTCTGACCTTTCTTACATAGAGCATCAGTATTGGCAGTCCAGTCCAAATTGTCATCCAGCTGCACTCCCAGATATTTATAGGTCTGCACCCTCTGCACACAGTCACCTCTGATGATCACAGGGTCCATGAGGGGCCTGTGCCTTCTAAAATCCACCACCACCAGCTCCTTGGTTTTGCTGGTGTTAAGATGTAAGTGGTTTGAGTCGCACCATTTAACAAAGTCTTTGATTAGCTTCCTGTACTCTTCCTCCTGCCCACTCCTGATGCAGCCCACGATAGCAGTGTCATCAGCGAACCTTTGCACGTGGCAGGACTCCGAGTCATATTGTAAGTCTGATGTATATAGATTGAACAGGACCGGAGAAAGTACAGTCCTCTGCGGCGCCCCTGTATTGTTGAACACAATGTCAGACCTGCAGTTCCCAAGACGCACATATTGAGGTCTGTCTGTAAGATAGTCCACAATCCATGCCACCAGGTGTGAGTCTACTCTCATCTCAGTCAGCTTGTCTCTAAGGACCAGAGGTTGGATGGTGTTGAAGGCGCTAGAGAAGTCCAAAAACATAATTCTTACAGCACCACTGCCTCTGTCCAGGTGGGAGAGGGATCGGTGTAGCATATCGATGATGGCATCCTCCGCTCCCACCTTCTCCTGGTATGTGAACTGCAGAGGGTCGAGGGCGTGTCGGACCTGTGGCCTCAGGTGGTGACGCAGCAGCCGCTCCATGGTCTTCATCAGATGTGACGTCAGAGCAACAGGCCGGAAGTCATTCAGCTCACTAGGATGTGACACCTTTGGGACAGGGGTGATACAAGATGTTTTCCAAAGCCTTGGGACTCTAACCCTGTTCCAGGCTCAGGTTGAAGATGCGCTGTAGAGGACTCCCCAGTTCCAACGCACAGGCCTTCAGCAGTCGTGGCGATACACCATCTGGACCCGCTGCTTTGCTGGCACAAAGTCTTTTCAGCTCTCTGCTCACATGGGCTGCTGTAATTGTGGGTGGGGATGTCTCACCTATGCTGGTATCAGCAGAAGGATGGTTGGAGGATGCAGTACTCTGAGGTGAGAGTGGGTTAGGGTGATCAAACCTATTAAAGAAGTTGTTCATTTGGTTTGCTCTCTCCACGTCTGTCTCGATGGCGGCACCCCGCTTCGAGCTGCAGCCAGTGATAATCTTCATCCCATCCCACACTTGCTTCATGCTGTTGTTCTGCAACTTCTGCTCCAGCTTTCTCCTGTACTCCTTACAAAATGAAACCTGCCCAACATTTGTAAGTAAGCTGTAAGGAATGAGCCTGCCAAATTTCAGCCTTCTACCTACACGGGAAGTTGGAGAATTAGTGATGAGTCAGTGAGTGAGTGAGTCAGTCAGTGAGGGCTTTGCCTTTTATTAGTATAGATTAGTATAAGGCATCTGATTGTAATTAACCTGTAACAAAATAATGGTCCACGGAATAGCCAAACTATTCCAAATGACATAGCTGCTTTAGCGTTGTTACTCTCACTGCACCCTCTTCTTTTTTCAGCTGCTTCCGTTAAGGGTTGCCACAACAGAACATCTTTTTCTATATTACTTTCACTGTACCACTCAGAGTATTTATATCACTGTATCTGAGTGTGGAATCACAGCTCTACAGCAGCAGATCAGAAAGAGAATTATGGGTATACAGCATCAAGCACACGCTGCCTCAGCCATGCTGTCTATTTGAACTGCTCTCATACGACAAACACTTCAGAGCATTTCCTGTACGGACATCACGGTTCAAAAACAGTTTCATCCCAAGAACTACAGTCAGTATAAACGCACTCAATCAGTCCATCAAGTGCTCCTTGTAGAACTGTTTGTACTTATAAGTACAATTACCTCACTGCAAACTTGCGATACAGTTATAATATTGCACAATTTGAGCCACTTTATAAAGCGCATATTTACATATGATGACAATATCATTTTTAAGATGAAATGCAGCAAAATATGTTTATTACATTATACAGATAAAATTTTAACATTATTTAAATAATCTATATTGTTAAAAATTAAACATGTGAGAACACGGTGTCGCATCGCTAGCGACGAGCTGGCGCCCATTCAGGAATTGTTCCTGCTTCGTGCTGTATTCTTGCTAGGACTGGTGCAACACTGGAATGATAGATGGACTATGAACATATTTCAATGTTCCTTAAAAGTTTTAAAGAATCTGCGTTCTAAGCCTACAGATGGCTCGACATATATTACAGAGCTGATCATGTGGCAATTGGTTACTTGGAGAAAGAAAAGGAAGATTAGTACATTTGAAAGAGACAGTATTGCTGTAATAAATTATTTCATTAAAGGTCACGCACGACGCAGTAAGCATCTTGCGGGAGGCAGGAACAATCTGTGGACGAGGCGCCAGCTCGTCACTATCACTGTGCCACCATGTTCCCATGTTTAATAACATGCTTTAATTCCTATCATCATGAAAATGATAACAAGTATACATCTCAGTATTTAAATTATTCAGAGAGCTCTAATATCATAAATGTAATGGATTCTGTGTTCTGTTGGAGGAAGAGAAAGCCTATTTAAGAATCATGTAGTGATTCACACACACAGAGCACATAGAAGAACAAATACAATACACAGTATTTAATGTGCTACTTTAGTTACAATGGTATTTGAGATACTAGTAAATTAAAGATTTTAAGATGAAGTTTATGATTTTCTACTTTAATGACAAAATAAACTAGTTCCGTGCTTTTTTTCCCCACTGTGTACCTATTTTTTTTTTTCTCTGTACCCTAATAAGCTTCCATATGACACTCAGACGGTGGGCTACGACTCACCTTTTCACGGTGACCTTGATATCTGACAACTTCTTTTTTGTTTTGGGAACTGTACGACTTTGTGAACTTGAACTTTCGAGTTTCTCCAACACTCTATGTCACTTGATCAACTTCCTTTTGTTGTTTATATCACTGTTTAAACCCACAAATAGTACGTTTCTCCTTGCCTCCACTTGGTATTCACTGAAATTCTTCTATTTTCCCTGTGCTTTTCCCATTGTCTTTTCACAGAATGCCGAGCTTAAGGGCTGTTTATATTAATTTGCCTATTCAAAGAGGCTTAATTCTGGGAGGAGTTGGGGAGTGGCAGCAGGAGCGTGCACGTGCATTACTTTTCACGCTAACCGGGATTTATGTAGTGGAAGAATATGGAAGTTGGTGTTTATACAGATTTATGCATCCGGATTTTTTTGTAATTACGAACATTCCGCTTTTGTCCATACGCCATGTTTTAGTGTGAATTCTACACACGCCGTTATGCATGAAGCCTAAGGTTTGATCCCTGAACCCAGAAGTGATCCTGAGACTTCACCGTAAATCAATCCAAAGTGATCTTTGCTGTAGCAGTCTCCTGACAGTAACTCGATTAATGTAGAGTTGGATTCTAAGTTTGGTGAAGAATCAGCCTTAGGAAAGTTGATGAGATTCAAGAAGTATTTAATGAGAGAGAAAAATGAGGAAGGATTAAAGAGAGACTTTTCTTTTGTATTTTATTTTAGGAGGTGGGGAAGTAATGAAAACACTCAGTCAAAATATCAAAGGCAAGCAAAGTAGACACAGTAGATTGTTTTATCCCTTTGACTTTCTGCTTATTATGATTAACTAAAGTAACAGTTTAATAGCACCTGCTCTCCTATTTTTTATGGAAGAATTTTATATAATGCTCCAAAAGCTTTGTTCTATCAGACAGACAGTGCTAAGGTGAAAGAATGAATGAAATCAGTACACACTTGATTAAAGTTTAATATGTGATTGTTTCAGAACCTTTGAATAACATACTCAAAAGCAAAATAAATAAAATATTGTCTGATACATGTATGATTAGATAAGTCTGAGTCTGTCACAGATAAATACCTTTGAAAAAATCGAAAAAGTACCTTTTTCTCAAAACTTCAACTGCTATAATTCTTTTCATAATAAGCATTGTGAAATAAATATATTTTTGTCGAGGTGAAAATGCAAAAGTTAGACATATTTCAGAAATTATTAGTATTGATTTTAATAAATGAAATCATCTATGATTCTTTCATTCATGCTCAGCATACACTGAAGAAAATGTATGCTCATGTATTATAACTGGAATATTGTTTGCATTCATAAAAAGGACATATAAGAGTATTATTTTGCTTCTCTTCTTTTTCTGCACATATCCTTGTAGAAAAATGCATATATAAACCAGTACAATATGTGCCTGCCTTCTTCACTCAGTCTGTGACCTAAGGCTTTATTAATAAATTGCTGCATTAGATAATTGTAATACAAACTTAGCTGAACATTAATATGTATTAATTCAGACTTTTTATTACAGTAATGGAATTTTAGAGTTATAATGAAATTGTGTCAGCTCCTAAAGTATTAATAATGGAATAACTTTGAGAAAGAAAATTATCTAAATTATTTTCCAGTAAATGACTTTCCAAGTACTATGAGAAATTATTAATCACTGTATAGCTAGTTCAGAAGAATTCTGTTTGTGCTTTTCATTGGTCCTAATATTATATTTTTCATTAACTCAATAAATGCAATGTAATTTTTTCTAATCACCTTAGGCAATGTTCAGGTTTCAATAGGCTATACTGAAATTATGATTTAATAATGACATGGAAAAACAGAATTGTTGGTACAGTTATTTATAAAGGTTTCATTGCACTTATATAGAGGCTTGATATCTAGCACTTATTGACTAACAACAAATCCTGATTTTCAATGAAAACACATTCCTACCATTTGAAAGAAACAATAATATGCAATGCAATGTAATTTATTGGTTATATTAGATACCAAAGATTGTTTTAGCAAATCTAATACGTTAAAGTTATAATGTTAGAAAGCTATTAAATAAGATCAAACATATTCATTCTTATAACATAAATAAATTCATTTATGTATAAATTCATTCTTACAACATCTCTTATTTTATTGCTGGGCTGCTGGGAAAGCCTATTCCTGCAAAATGTGGTGCAAGTCAGAACCAACACTGTGTGAGGTGCAAACCCCTGCCACTTATCTGTACACGTCCAGTTTAGAACTGCAAATAAATTTGACATGCATGCTGGAAAAAAAGTCCTTTCAAACATGGAAAAAATTTGCAAACTCTGCTTAGGGAGGGACTGAGTTAGGACTGAAGCCTGGTTTCCTTGAGCTGTGACTCATTTGTTTCAGCATGTAAATAAATGTAATTTATACCTATACAATTACAAAATACAGAATAATGAATTCCTCTGCAGGTGGATTTTCTTGACTCCTACTATATAAGTCAAAATAACTAGAGAATGATGTATCATAAAAGCCAAAGTAAAAACCTAAAAGTAATGTATAAGCATGGAGTTAGAAACATATTAAAGAAAACAGCACAGAATGGCTCCCAAAAATCTGAAATGAAACAAATCAGATCAAGGTGTACATTACTTGAGGCAAACTCAATTTATGGTTCATTGTATACAAAGCATTAAACAGCTAAAAGATAAGAATAAACAAAGAAAAATAGTATCATAATTGAATATTTCATAACTTTTACTTGTCTGGAAGAGAACCTTTGTATGATCCTTCTGCGTTGTTGCCACCACAGACCACCCAAACAACCGTACACCTACTTGATCTGGAGTTTTTAGGGGAAAGCAAAAAAGAGAAGGTTAAACATTACATAGTATCTAGTAGATTTTTCACTGAATGTTGTCTCTCTAAGCACCTCATGGAATCATTATTAATGAAAACTTCATTGTGCTGTTACTCACTTGTCTATTGGCTTTAAGAATTAGCCCTCAGTAAAAAAAAAAAAGCCAAGGACTAAAAACCTTGAGGTTTTTCTAAGGATTCTGTGAAATGATACTGGTAAACCTGTCAATGTAATTACAAAAAACAAAAAAATGTTTATGACTTTGATAATGTTAATTAATTCTGACTCCATCTTCTGACAAGATCCTAATGTCTACGTGTAAGTATTAGGATGTTATTTTACTACAAGGAAACTACATGCACATCTTCTTTTATGTGGCTGTTTACTACCACAATCCCCTTACAAATATTGTATTTGAACCAGAACTAATTCCCTAGTGTATGACAACCATGGGAATGACTACTTTTTGAAATCCCTGTCAGATTTTGTTTATATTTCAGTTTTATTTTCTAGACATTTTTGGCATCAGTTTGTAAATATTATTTAGTTTTCTTGTGCAATGACATTACGTGTATTTCTTTTATGTGTATGGCCATGTTCTTGTTAGCAGTAGCTCCTGTTATCAGTGATGTGTCCTATCAGCATTGTGACATTTTACACCATTGCACTGCTGCCTTTAAGATGATGCTGCACCATTATTGCTACCCTTGCTTTAGATCATTTTTTCATTTAAAAACTTTCTACTGTAAGAGATAAATAAAGCACAATTTATTATTATTAGGCTGAAGGTAGCACAGTGGTGCAGTGACGTAGCTGTTAACATCACACTTCCAGCATCCTATGTTTGAATATCATGGCTGGTCATTGTCCATATGGCCTTTGAATGTTCTTGTGTCTGAATGGGTTTGACTCTAGGGCACTCTGGTTTCCCTCTAATATCCCTAAAGATGTGCTGGTTAGGTTAATGGTTGTTTCCATATTGCCTCCTGTACGAGTCTTTTATGAATAAGTGAGTCCAGTGATGGACTAGAGCTGTCTCCTGTGCCCAGCACTGCCAAGATAGGACTTGACACCGCATGATACCTAATTGAGTTAGGATGGTTTGCATTGGTTATGTTATGATAAAGTTGAAACTGCTAATTAGTTAGCCTATGAGCATTTGTAGATATAGCCTCTGGTCTGTGACATATTTATCAATGGTCATTGCCATTAGAAATGTAATGCATGTTAATAGACTGTAGAGTATGTCTCTGTTCTTCCCACCTAATGGCCTCTTTTGAACCTGCAATGAATAAAATGGTTTTCTTCATACTGCAAAAAGCCTTTTGATTCTCTTTGCACTTTTTTCACATACATATTCAGTAAATTGATATCTCTGCAAAATACATGAATTTAGAATATCCACTGGGGTGTTCTAAACATTTTTTTTCTAATAAAGTTTTCCCTTCCTTTAATGTGCACAATACCTCTACACTCCTACTGACTTCTAGGAATTGAACTCCTCTTTGTAGCACTGCTACAGGTTCACCCCAATAATGAGCAATAATAAAAAAACAACTCCATACCCTAATAGACTAATGAGAATAATGGCTTAAATTTACTGTTTGTATGAGTTATAGGAAATTACAATGCAACAAATATTAATTGGGAAGAAGACTTGAATAGCCTTGTGCTGTTCCAAACCGAAATATTGTCAGCATCTTATCATCAATTGCTGTCACTCTCTTCTTCATTACTGAGGTGATGACCCATGTACAGAGGCAGTACTGCCTGCAGAGCCTTCTAATTTTATTTCCCATGTGTTATGATCTATCCAGCTCAGAAAGGTTTCAATACAAAATACAAGTCTCAACTCTTCAATGACGCCTATTCAGAAAATTAGCCTGGCTCTAAACTTAAGAAGCATGCTTTGAGGCCTACATATGATGAAGAAGCTAAAATTGAATGGGAGAGAGGAATTTTAGAAAAAAAAACAGCCCAAAAACAGCCCAAATGACAAAAACAAACTTCCTTAATATATTTAAAGGTTTAAATTAAACAAAAACATCAAAAGCAATAAAGATCTAAAGAAGACAAAAAGTTAGCCAAAATGAAAGCCAAAAGTTAAAGAAAAAATGAATTCCACAATCCAATACAAATAACTGAATCAAAGTCAAAAACTAGAGTAACAGAAAAAACATCCTGTAACAATCACAAAAAAACAAATTCACATTAGAGCCAAACAAACATGCACTGCATTTCAACAGCATATGGACCCCCCAAACCACCGGGCTTAATACACAAAGGACAAAGAACACGAAAATACATAAAAAAAAATAAAGAGACATAAATACACAAAATACAATTGAAATAATAATAAACTACAAAAACTGAAAGATAACACATTTTATGAATCATACATTTTAAAAGATACATGAAAATAATAAAATTTAACTAAATTAATAAATAAAAAGAAAAGCATGAGACCCTGACTCTAACATAACACTACTAAAGTCTCCGCCCTCTTTCTCAAATACTGTTAAGTTACAGGATGCTGCTTCCTGACTGGTGTATTTTGTTCCTTATTTTATCCACACACCTTCTGCTTTGCTTAATCTATTGGTTTCCAGTTGTTGCTAGAATCCATTTCAAAATTTTTACCTTGACTTACAGTTCTCTGCTCTTCAATACTTCTTCAGAGTGAGTGAGTGCCACCTACTTTTTGATTTACAACCATTTTAACTTCCAATGACAGAATGTCCATTGTTTTAATTATGTATCTGTTGGTAAGTAGGTGGAGTTCTGTGTGCGTATTGTGCAGTATTTGATGCTTCTAAAAACAACTTCCCTATTAAAGAATGTTTGGTATTTTTCAAGTCAGAGTTATTTTTTCATAATCATGAAGTACATTGATTTGCATTAGGAAATTCCGTTCTAAATTGAAGCATTTTTATAATAGTAGCCTGATTGATGACTATACAAATGAATTTAAAACAATTGTATCTGTTAATTCTTGTATACTTAATGAAAGGTCTATTTGAGTCCATTAAAGATAAATTGGCAAACCATGGTGTGGTTTTTAAGAAGGTGATTAAAAATGCTTCCTAAGATCAGAGAGGTATGGTGGGAAGAAAGCAACTAATGTTTCACCATTGTATCAGACTCATAAACCTTCATGCAACTTGGGAAGTCAGTAATGAGGTCTTCAAAAGGAGAATGCTTTAATATATGGTCTTTTAATTGTGGCAGTTCTGAGCAAATGTTCAACAAGCAAGCTGCAGGCAAGCACCAACACTTGGCAAATTGAGGAGTTAATCTGCAGGTGGATTAAGACCTCACATGCATACTTAATTTCTCACCTTGTCTGTCTCATTGATAATAAATAGTGAGCCGCTTTTTTAACTGACTTTCAGGTTCTGTTGTTTTATTTCAAAATTAACATTGCAGTTAAACCAAGAGGTGAACAAATAACCAGAGAAAAAGTGTTTGCTAAGAAATCAATTGACTCTTCTCAAACCTGATAATTTCAATTCAATTCAAGTCATGGGGTCTGGAGTTTATGCCAGGAGCATTGTGCATAATGCAGGAAACTGTACTGAATAGGTTACCAGTCCAGTGATTTTTTGACAACTGGACTACTTCTATGACAATTTTATTTTAGATGTTTTAAAGACAATAAACCCCAATTTTAATGATTTATTTTCTTGTCTGCCTTATTGTTCTCAGGTATTCCAATATCAACATTGTTTCCCAAGAATTAATTGGAGGACTGTTTCTTTTCTTTTCTTTTATTCTTGCTTCTGGAAATTGACTTAATCATGGTGAACCAACCATATACTCTATACTCTAATTTCCACTTTGCTTTAGTAAAAGCAGTGTACTAGGAGTGCCCTCACCACCAATGGAAATTGTAACTAGGAGTGTTTACATCATTTGTCTAGCCATTGAAAAGTATATCAGTAACAATCTAGCAAATGTTTTTATCAAGTTTTCTAGCAAAACAATTGGTTCTGGTTTCTTTGTTGTGAGCAAAAAAAAACATAGTTCCTTTAGGCAGTGCTGCAATGACAGGATAGGCAAGAAAGGCGATTGTCTGGGCCCTGAAGTGAGAGAAGCCCCCCAGGGGCATACCTTTACATAGGTAATCAATGCAAAGACAAATCTATAGAAATTCTTCTTGAATATAGCATCGACACACTACAATGACACGGTCAGAAACACCCCTAAGAGGGGCCCAAATCTCTGTTGCAAGAGTGTCTGTGTTTGTGATGAATGTTATTTTTTTGGTAATCAGAGCAGATTTCATAAATCATGAAGAGCAATTACATGTTTCAAAACATAAATTAGATTCACTCAGTTTGTTTAGACAATTCAGCCATTTTTGATTCGTCATCAGTCTCTCCAGATTCCACTGTGTAATCAGTGCATGTCCAAAATCAGCACACAAAGCCAGCCTCAGGATCAGTGGTTAACAGTAAGACGTCAAAATGTTGTTCCTCACTAATCCTGACTGTTCGTATCACTGTTGCCTCTGGTGAAAGAAGTTTCCATCTTTAAAGCTGTTTAAATCTTACTTGAGATCTGTCACATGCCGGGAGAGGATTTCAGCCCGATCTCTGACTTCAGTACCGCGCAGTATTCAAAGATCTTTGGTCCATGAGGACTCGGCGGCTGCATTTGCTGTAACAAAAACCCATAAACAATGATTTTGAAAGCTACAGTAATACCATTACAAGCCAGTTTTTTGTTTTTTTAAATTTCTATTATCTGCAGTTTTTGTTTATTTTTTTTAAATATTACAATGTGCAATTTGTATTTATTTTTATTACCATATGCATCATATATTTATTTGCATTTTATTAACTTTTTCATTAATTTAATGTGGTTTATTCTATTAATGGTTTTCTATTTTCTATACAAATTTCAATGAAATTAACAAAATTAAAATAACTTTATTAATTTACACCTTACTCTAAAATAATATGTTTTACCATGTTGAGACTCTTGGGGGAGGTGCGTTGGATTGTCCCATGGGGTTTTCTACCTGGGTCCCCCGAGTCCTTAGAATTGCCTCTGCCTTTAGGCTGTGTATTGATTACAAGACTTCAAATACGTAAACAATAATTATTTTCTTCCATTGGTTATTTTTTTTGGGGCGGCACGGTGGCGCAGTGGTAGCGCTGCTGCCTCGCAGTTAGAGACCGGGTTCGCTTCCCGGGTCCTCCCTGCGTGGAGTTTGCATGTTCTCCCCGTGTCTGCATGGGTTTCCTCCGGGCACTCCAGTTTCCTCCCACAATCCAAAGACATGCAGGTTAGGTGGATTGGTGATTCTAAATTGGTCCTAGTGTGTGTTTGTGTGTTTCCTGCGGTGGGTTGGCACCCTGCCCAGGATTGGTTCCTGCCTTGTGCCCTGTGTTGGCTGGGATTGGCTCCAGCAGACCCCCGTGACCCTGTATTCGGATTCAGCGGGTTAGAAGATGGATGGTTATTCTTTTTCTAAATCGGTCACAGGTTTCCAGAAAGTTTTATAAGTCTTTGTTGGAAGAGGGTGTATCCTTTGATTCAGCTGTTTGAGGGTAGTTAGAGGAAGACTACATAGAATACAGGAAATTACAACTCCCTTATTTTGCACTGTTGATTGGCTAACATTCCTAACATCTTTCAGCTATTCATTAACATTAATTTTAGACACATTGCTTAGCAAGTTTATTTCCACATACAGTATATGTGTTATCCTCTGATCTTACCAATTTAATGTGGAGGAGTTACAAACAATGAGGACTAACAAGTTATTTGTAAAATTGCAAAATCCACTGGTTCTTAGTGCCACCTCTTAGCTGTACGGCATTTAATAAAAAGTTCAGATTATAGATCTGAGTAATGCAGCAATAGATTTTTTAGGTTTGTTAATTACTACTTTGGATTTTTAAAAAAACATTTTCTACATTTTTGTACAGTGTACCATTGCAACATGAATAACTACTCTTATGAATAAATCTTATTCTTGAACTCCTGAAGAGTTTCAAGCCTTTACCATTTTAAAATCATGTTTTAAACATTTCAGACCATTTTAATTTTAAAAATATCACCACTAGTGTTGCTAATGGATACTACTGCTTGAGATTCTTGGTACTCAGCTTGTTTCTTCCTTAAATACACCCCAAATATAGTACTAGTATCATCTGCACCAGAGAAAAGACAATTCTAGGATGCTGATCATAGTACACTTTTCCAGTCATCTTCCATCAGTGTCTGTACTCTTTTCCCCTTTTTAATCTTTTCTTTTTATTAGTCACTTTCAGATCTAGGCCACCGCCCCACAGTTGTCTTTTAACTGTTGAAGAAGAAATTGGTACTGATGGTACTTAAGGAATGAAGCCAGCTGAGGACCTATAAGGCATTTGTTTCTCAAGCTACAGACACTAACGTCCTTGTCTTCTTGTGCAGTTGTGCATCTGTACCTTCCACTATTTTTTCTACCTTGGTTAGATCCAGTTTTCCTTTATCTCTCAAGACAGTAATGAACAACATTGTATGAAATCTTCATTTTATTGGCAATCTGTCGCATGGAATTACCTCCATTCTCCCAAAAAAAGACATGTTTCTTGAGAGCATTCTAACCATTTCTGAACTCAGAACTGAACTTTCAAAATGCCAGTACCTTGCAATCCAAGTCAACAGAGTAGCATGTTTCAGCAGTGCTAATGCAAAAGGAAAGGTTTCTCTAATGACCAACTAGTATTTATGTTACTAATTAAGAATAAGCTAAGGGAGTTGACCATTACACAACTGAAAGAATAGCTGCCGATAATGTGACTTTGCAGTTATACAGGTATGTGAATACCGTAATAAAACCAAAATTAGTCACGTTAAGCAGTAATAACCATTAGCAACACTAATAATGTCCTTTCTAAATTTTTAAATCAATCTATCTTGAGAAAAAGGTAATAGTATTTGGTAAAACATCAAAAATTGCTGGGTGTATTTAGATTTTTGACTGGTAGTCTGGTAGATTGGTAGTCTACCTCACAAATGGTAGTAATAAGTCCTTTCTTCTAGGACCAGTCTTATCTGACTTTCATAAAAGTACCAGGTTTCTTTCCTGATATGTATGCTGTTTTGCTCTCAGTCTGGTCAAAATGTGATAAGTTATATTAAACATAAGGTTTGTTTGGTGGTTTCAGTGGTTAAACAGCAAAGGAGAGAATTAACACAAAACTGAGTGCCATTGTGAACAATTCTGCACATCCCCTCTGTGACACACTAGTATTGAGGACTTTCAGCCAACAAATTATTCAGCAGAAATCTGTCAAGAAACACTACTGGAGCTCCTTTATACCAGCAGTAACACGCCTTCATAATGCCTCACTGTTATTGTGATAGCCAAATCAAACGTTTTCTTTCTTTTTAAAATTTTCTTCCTTTTTAGACATTCTGTTATTTGTTCTGATCATTGTGTGTATGTACACTTATGTATGTATTTATTTATACATTTATTAATTTAAAGAGCTTCTGTAAAAAAGCCAAATTTCCCCCTGGAGATGAATAAAGTTCTATCTATCTATCTATCTATCTATCTATCTATCTATCTATCTATCTATCTATCTATCTATCTATCTATCTATCTATCTATCTGTCAAATTAAGGTTTATAATATTCAGACAGACATGAAAGAGAAGATTTTAAAATTTATGCATTTCCCACACTAGTTTCACTTTAAAAGTCTAAAATGTTTTTTAATCCTATAATATAAAGAAAAAACCTAAAGTGACTTGTATTGTGATTGATGGGTTTTCGGTGAATAGTGAACTTCTTCAAAAGTCACACCTTTTAGAAACTGATATGCACTGCTGCTACTGAGACTGTGCGCTTTGATCCTTGTCTCATCTATTTTCATTTTTACTTTTAAACTTTTATGCCATGACAGCTATGCTAAAGCACAGTTCTCTTTGTACATCCTCAGTCTGTTGCTCAATTTTCAAATATTGCATGTATAGATCTCTTCTAAAATTAAGCTATAAAATAAGTGAAAGAATGTTTCCAGGGCTGTGAACCATATGTACACTCTTCAGTTATCATTTTTCATCTGTTTATTGAATGCTTAGTTTTAGGCTTACTGTATAACTAAGCCTCAACCCACAACACAAGATTCTATTAGAAATGTTTTTTAATAAACAAAGTACGCCAATAAAGAAAAACATTTTAAATAAGAACTAATTAACATTAATGTAAGTTTAAATAATGGCAATAACTAAACACTTATCTGTGAGTGCATTCAGCTTTGAAGTTTTCTGAATCACCTAATTCATATATTTAAATGTAGCAAGGAAATTAGAGCGAAAGAGAGAGACGCAGAACTGCAGGAGGTGACTGGCCCATTCTGAAAATCTTGCTGATCCGAACGTTCTTGTCTAATATTAACAGTGACCTTTGCTATCTAAGTCTGCCAATCATAATATACTTAATTACATGAGAAATTAAAGTGACTACAATCCAAAGTCTAGTTCTGGAATAATTTAATTGAAAGAAGTGTCATGTAAATGCTATAGTCTCTTTGGGAAATCTAGTTTCCCTCTGTGGTCTAACCCATGTAATAAGCCTAGTAAATGTCCATTGCACACATATATATTCAGTCCTATAAATGTTCTGATCCAATTTGAAAATGTGAATGTGAATATTTTGTGATTTAAGAGCAGTTCTTGCAAAGCAGTACATTTATTTTCAATGATGATGTGCTTCAAGTGACAGTTTTGATGAAATCTTATATAGTGTATAGTGTAGTGGTACTGATGTTCAGAATCCTGTTTTACCTTTTTTTACTGGTTTTTATTTCTATATTATTTCTGATCTTACTAATATATTCAGCTTAAACTTCAGTATTTTTTATTTTAGTCTTCATAATGTAATTTTAGTTTTAGTTTTACAAAGACATTTCTGTTTTATTTTTATATATACAGAAATTCATCATGACAATCATCAGGAACTTTTTCAACTGCCAATTAGAATGGATTTCACAGTAAATCCAAGTCCTCGTCATTTATTTCAGGAAAATATCAGCTGAATTTGCTTTCCAGGGCTGTCAATAGCTCTAAAATTTTATTTTTTGCAAATACCAGAAGCATTTTGTCATCCCCACCATTAATAAGAACTGATGACAAATTTTCAGACATCACAACATATTTGCCTTGACCGCGCTCATTCACATTTCCTCATGAAAGCCATTGAACATTTTTATGGAAATGAAGCAGAAGATGATCTGCATCCATGTTGATACATAATTGTTTGAAAACTCGTGAATTGAGAGCTCCGCCTTTGACGATATTCACAAATTTCAATTGTTTGAGCAAGATCCTCCCCCAGTAGAACTGGAATAATCTTTGAAGCAAGTGCCTGACAATGTAGCATACAGTATATGCTTTTCACTTTTGGAGTTCTCTTTTTCACACTAAATAGGAATCCAGATTTAATCCCCGAAATACTGTAGCTGGTGCTCCATCTGTAACAGCCACCACAGGCATAATCTCACAAAGGATTTTTTGATTCAAAGAAAGATTAAACGTTTTCCAAAATGTGTGAGGCCTTGGTAATTGTTTCAAGTGGAGAACAAAAGAGGAACGCCATAAACTAACCTGAGTGAACATATACTGCAAATTCCAGCAATTGGGAACATGATGCCACGTCAGTTGATTCATCAAGTTTAATTGAAAATAGGCCAAATGCTGCAGTATTGACCTCCTACACAACTTGATCCTTGTTGTCAGTGGCCATTTTGCTGACCTTCCTTTGAACACCACTGTTTTTTTTCTCCAATCCATTTCCCAACACAATATCTACCATTTTGAGAGTGCAAGGTTTGATTAGAGTTTCTCCAATTGTATGTGTTTTTTTGCTTTGCTATTTCCAATGCTATTACATAAGAAGCTTCAATAACCTTCTAGTTCTTTTCCTGGATTGGCCCTGTTGAATCCAACTTCATTTTTTGAGAGTTTTCTCAAAGCTTTAGTCCTTGTCCTTGTGTTGAGGACGAACATTCTGCAAATGTTCCTTCAACTTTGTTGGTTACATAGAATCATTTGCCAAAACTTTTAGATGCATAATTCAGTACTTTGTAAAAACACTTTTGTCAGCAATTACAGCTTTGAGTCTTGTTGGGTAAGTCTCTACGAGCTCTGCAAACCTACATTTTGGCAGTTTATCTCATTATTTTTGGCAGATCCTGTTAAGATCTGTTAGATTGGATGGGAACATCTGTAACCAACCATCGTCATGTCATTATACAGATGTTCTATAGGGTTCAAGGCTGGGCTTTAGCTGGGTCACTCAAGGACAGAGACTTGTACAGAAACCACTCCAGTGCAGCCTTGGCTGTATGCTTGGATCATTTTAAAGCTTATAGGTGAGCTGTCAAAACAGTCTAAAGTTGCGTGCAGTCTGAAGCAGGTTCCTTTTAAAGACTTGTCTATTTTTGGCTGCATTCATCCTTTCCTCATTTCTGATCAGTCTCCCTGTCCCTGCCGGTGAGAAACACCCCAAGAGCATGATGCTGGTACCACCATGCTTCACTGTTGGGGTGGTATTAGGCAGGAGATGAGCATTGCCTAGTCTTTGGTCAATTTGTGTCTCATCAGACAAGAGAACCATTTCCTTCAACTTTCACAACTCCTTTAAATGCTGTTTGGCAAACTGTAAACAAATGTCATATGCATTTTACTCAAGAGTGGCTTCTGTCTGATTGAAGAAGTGCAGAGATGGTCATCCTTCCAAACAGTTCACTTTGCCATTGTGAGTTACTGAATGTAGAGTGATTGACAAAAATGGCAAAATGTATCCGTTTAAAACTAAATCTACAACTTAATAACAAGTGCAGAAAGTGTCAGGGTCTGAATAATTTCTGAATTCATTGTATATTAGTTTCCGTAATTATGATATAATTAAAAACTATTATTAGTTTAGTATTGTGTCATATTTAGACAGACATGCAGACTTAATGGGCTTAAAAATAATATTTGTTTAAGGTTAGTAGAAGCCTATAGGTATATTTCCATCTAAAATAAAGCCAAAACAAAAACAGAAGCCTAATAAGAACAATTTAATAAGATGCTTGTATTTTTTATCATCTTTATTAACCAAATTGTACTTTTGCATGAAATTTATCATTCTAAATTCACTGCCATCAACCAAACAGCAGTAGCTGAAGTAACCTAATGCAGGCAGTCCCCGGCTTACGTACGAGATAGGGACTGTAGGTTTGTACTTAAGTTGAATTTGTATGTAAGTCAGAACAGATACATTATTTTAATAAATGCTGTTGTTGACTGACTGCAACCAAGTGCTCTGCCAATCAATGATTGAGTTTCACCTGTCTCTGACCTTTTTATTATTTCTACTTTATTATCAATGGTGATGGTTTTTCCCTACTTTACTGTATCACCAGCACTTGCACCAGATTTGTGTTTCAGAGACATTCTTGAAGGGAGAAGACAAAAGGTTAAGATGAGATCTTCTGCACAGCACTGTACACGCTATCACAGCAGGAAGGCACCCGTCGTCAACATGTCTGATGTATTGACAAAAGACAACTTCCTGCTATGTGCATAAAAGTACAAGCAGACTTGCTATTGAGAATGAATGGGGGTGGCGAGGGGCGGTTCACCACCTGCCCACCACACAGTCACCTCCACTACAGTATGCTGCCTGCAGTGTCCGCCCACTGAGAATGAACATGGTGCGGCCAAAGACGAGTAGTGAATCGGCCACCACTGCCCCCATTCAACAGGCTGCCACCCGAAGCACACTACAATGCTACCCCCCGCTGCCCCGTTCACCCTAGATGGCCTCCGTTCAGCCACAACCGGGTCATCGCTTGCAGCATCATCAACGGCTGCCCCGTTCATTCTCGGTGGTCAGGCAGTGAAACGCCCTTCTCCGCTCCATCCAGCCTGCATCCAGTCAGGAGCAGTAGCTGCGGCGGCGTGCAGGGCGGGCAGCGAACTGCCGCATCAAGCCTCCGTCCTGCACACAAGCGATAGCTGTGGCCCCGGTGACTATGGACCACAGGTCACCACTTGCCACTGGGAGCCGCCTGAGGGACACTACACTGCGTGAGCAGCAAAATCTCCCCCCTCCTGTCTCGATCCAGCCACCACTTGCAGTATCCCCAGGCCGAAGATGATGGAGCAGCAGTTACTAAGGCGCATGTGTCGCAGCTACGGCCTCATTTGTACGTAGCAGGTTGGATGTCCGTAACTTGGGGACTACCTGTACTGCAAAAATGTAAAGGAGATTACTTCTTCTTGCTCCATTGCACAATTTAGTTTACTATTGTCCATCCATAAGATTTACTCATATAAAATTTGGGTTTGAGAGAAAGAGCAAATTTTATAAATGATGTCAAGTCACATAATCTTGAAGACAAGGTAGTTGCAATAAGCAGATTATCTCTGACGTCTTTGCATTTTTTGGTGTTTGACTGAGTTTGTTCCTCAAACTACTACTCTTTGTAAAGGTGATGTTAACATTTGCGGTCTTGCAATATATTGACTTGGACTTGCTTGTTGTGCATTCTGATTGTTGACACCTATCAACCTTTTTTTTCTCATTGCCCAGAAAGAGGTCATTAGCCAAGTTGTAATGACTCTGTAGTTGAACCTTCAAGTTTGTGTAGTTTTGCTGTTAATCTGTACAACTCACAATGTACCCTACTCCAAGTTAATGCACATACTTTTATAACTTTTCATGTTGTATTAAGGGGTGGCACAGTGGTAGTGCTGCTGCCTCGCGGTTAGGAGACTCGGGTTCGCTTCCGGGGTCCTCCCTGCATGGAGTTTGCATGTTCTCCCCGTGTCTGTGTGGGTTTCCTTTGGGTGTTCTAGTTTCCTCCCACAATCCAAAGACATGCAGGTTAGGTGGATTGGCGATCCTAAATTGTTCCTAGTGTGTGCTTGGTGTGTGGATGTGTGTGCCATGCGGTGTGCTGGTGCCCTGCCCAGGGTTTTTTCCTGCCTTACGCCCTGTGTTGGCTGGAATTGGCTCCAGCAGACCCCTTTGGCCCTGTAGTTAGGATATAGCGGGTTGGATAATGGATGGATGGATGTTGTATTAAAAAAACTACCATACTGAGCTTAGTTGTTTTCTACTGGCATTGTTGCTCTCTGAAGCCATCTCAACCAAATAAAATTCATATATTTAAAACATTTCACCACCTATAGGCCCAACAAGTGAAAAATAGATTTCTGTTGTGTTCTTATAGATATTATTGCAAATGCCATGCTGAGGATGGTGCCCTTGGTCATGAATCATTATTGATTGAATCATAGAAAAACTTGTATATAATATCAAAACTTGGCCTACAATTAAATAGCCACTACTCAAGAACAAGGAGTAGTCCCTGTTCAGGCTACCAATATAGTCTACCTGTTGTTCACTAGAAATAAGGCTGACTCAGTCATTGCATGAAGTTTACATCACTTGATTGCCAATGACCTTTCCAAGGCAGATGTGATTAATCAGAAATGACATTGTGTTCAGGTATGTACTGTAAACTCTAGTGCATTTCTCTGTCACTAACAACCAAGGTTAAAGTGTGCATAAATCCAGCTTGTGGAATGAACTGAAAATATTTTTTGCAATTTGCTAATTTATTTTAGTTAGTCTTTTCAGCTACTGTAACAGTTTTATATAGTTTTAATTTTTCATCTCAATTTTGTTAATTATGTTGTTTCAGTTTATGAAATTGTTTTTTGATTAAACGTTTTGTCTTTGTTCTAGTTTACATTTAAGATAGGAAAACCTTGCAGACACTTGTTTAATTAGCAAACAATTGCTGCTGTTAATTGAACATACCTTCATTTTATTTCAGTCAGCCAGCCATTTCTTAACCTGTATAGTCTTGAACAAGGTTGCAAAAGTCTGCTGGAGCCTATCCCAGCTAGCATAGGGCACAAGGCAGTAAACAAACCCTGGAAAGGGTGCCAATTCATTGGAGGGCGAACACACATACACCCCAACCACACACTAGGGCCAGTTTAGGATCACAAATTCACCTTATGTCTTTATGTTGGAGGAAACCAGAGCACCCGGAGGAAACCCGCACAGACACAGATCATGCAAACTCCACTTCTTACTGTGAGACAGCAGCACTACCACTGCGCCACTGGCCACCCTTCATTTTAGGTGTTCTGTTTAATTGTTTTTTTTTTTTCCTTAGCCAGCTGCCAAACCATAATGAAATGCAAAGTGAGTCAACAGATGAGCAGTTAATTCAAGAGTCCCAAAAAGTCCTGGAGGGGCCACCATTTTGGTTCCTTCATTATTTATTTATAATGTTTGTTAGTGGTCTCACGCTGCCATACCCGTCACTTTCAAAACTGATTTTTTTTTTTTTCAAGATCACATCCAAATGTGTTGTGGACCAGAGCATATAAATATTACTCAGACATTCAATTTTTTGTTCTCAGATATTTTATTAAGACAAATATTGTATGAAAGACATAAGGGCAATTGGGATCTAAGTAAATCTGGTCATCTGCTTGTTCACTTTGTGTCTCATTGTTTGGCTGGCTAATGAAAAAATGAAACATTTAAAATGCAAATCAGTCATAATCAAGGCAACATAGTATGTTTGATTAGCTTTAGTAATTAGTTACTAATGAAAAAAGTGTCAGGAAGGGAAATCTGCAGCTACTGCAGTCTTGCAGGAACTACTTTTGAATTTCAAAATTTTAGAAGAAAACATAGTGGATAGGCCTGCACCACTCCTGGGTACCTGCCTATATATTTATATAAAAATTATGCTCTCATGATACTGAGTATAAATAGTAAATGTCATCAGATTGCTACAGTGGTGTTACAATACATATGCTAAATAAGCACTATAATGGCTTCCTGGTCTCAAGGAACTATTTTGGTTTGAGTGATGAAGATATACATCCTATTAAAAGAATGGTGTGAACTGTTTTCTGGATGCTGGTGCTTCAGCACAACTATCATCCTGTGTGATTCTATGTCACAAGACCTCATTTTTAATACATATGCATGGTTTTCAGCATAGAATGGTATTGTGTGCATTGTCCTCAACCAGAAAGACACTCTGCAGGAAGCCTGATAAACTTCAATGGTCAGGTGTTTGGTGTTTCATATCTAACCACCTTCAATTTAATAAACATGCACTGGTCAACAACATATATTGCCTAAGTCATAAGCTAGACTTTTATAAACATACAGTAGATAGATAGTGTCACACACGTGCGCGTGGGAGGCAGCTAAAGGGCTTGAGTAAGGACATTTACGAAACATACCGAGTTGTGGCAGAGTGCACTGACTCTTTTTCTCCCTTGCCTGCAGACCATTCACGGGAGATTCCACATGGTCCTCTTGACGTCACTTCCGGGACTGAGCCAATGGAAGGAGACCTTGCCGGCTCCGGCACATTTGATATCACGTCCGAACCTCGCACCAATGACAGAAGACCTACATGAGCCCAACCCCTTTGACTTCACTTCCTGTCTTCCCCTTTAAAAGCCTCCGCCTTTTCCCTATTCCCTCAGTTCTGTTTTGGACTCGGTTTTGTGCCCATCAGTGCTGTATTCATTGAAAATTACTTTTGCAGCCAGGAAACCAGATTATACGGATGGCTGCCCCAAACCTTTATATGACTCTGTCTCGAGTTTGTGACAATAGATAGATAGATAGATAGATAGATAGATAGATAGATAGATAGATAGATAGATAGATAGATAGATAGATAGATAGATAGATAGATAGATAGATAGATAGATAGATAGATAGAACTTTACTTGTCCCCAGGGTGAAATTTGACATATCACTCAACAAACTTGGAGCTGCCTCTTCTGATGCCTCAAAAGACTTTTTTTCTTTTAACACTGTTTCCTCATTCATCTTTGACAGCAAAATAATTTTAGGCATATGCCTCATTCATTTGACCTAGGTCTGTCATGTTCTTTCTTAAATTTTCAACACACTAAGTGGCTGCTAGGACTAAATTCAATGCATACACAGTTATGTTCATTTTATTTTGATGTATACATTTTCAGAATAAATATTCTTATAAATTTTTATTTTTGAACATTTTCTAGTATCAGTTTCTGGTTTGTCAGAGAAAAATAAAGAAGTACTAAACACTCTTTAGTACTCTCAGTACTAAAATACTCTTTATTCTTTCTGATCCAGAATTGTGCATTAGACTTTCAAGAGGAGGAGGATCAACTGATATTAAGCCTAAATCTAGGTAAATGATGTCATTAAATCTCTCAGTCATAAACACCTGTTACTTCATAAGAATTTTGCATTATTGACATTTTCCTACTATGTGATACTTTTGGTATAAAAAAGCATGAAAACTGCCATGGAACTATTTAAAAAATTAAGTGGCCACTATTCAAATGAGGCTGATTCCATTGACTTATTTGCTACTAAGACTGTGATGTTTTATTTTAAATGACTCATAACTGCATATACATTTGAGTTATCAGTCATTAAAAAAATCTACAGTCTTACTAGCAAATAAGTCAATGGAATCAGCTTCATTTGAATAGTGGATAGATGGTACGATTTTTGCTTGGAATAACGAGGGCAGACAGGATTAGAAATGAGTATATAAAACAGACAACACAGGTACGACAGTTTGGTGACCAAGTGAGAGAGACTGGATTGAGATGGTTTGGGCATGTGCAGAAGAAAGATGAAGGCTAGAAAAAATATTTAGGATGGAACCACCAGGCAAGATGAAAAGAGGGAGGCCAAAAAGGAGATTTATAAATGAGGTGAGGGACGACATGAAGAAAGTTGGTGTGGCAGAAAATGATGTAAAAGGGATAGATGGAGATGGATAATCCACTGTGGTGACCCCTAAATGAGAGCAGCCAAAAGAAGAAGAACAGGCACTGAAGATGCATTTGATTGTAATTTGTATTGTTGTTCATTTCATATTTAACTAGAAAGTGTGGCGGATGGCCAAGGCCGGGACGCCCCTTCAGTATATGTTCAGGGGGATCAGCCATGGACTATTCAATATCTCCCCCTGGACGCTAGATGGCAACCCCCCTGGGTTGGACCGGTGCCTCGGTCTCCTGTAGTGCTCCATGGGAATTGGAGTTTGGTGCAGCCCTGTTGGGTCCTGCAGGCGTCACCAGGGGGTGCTGCAGCTGGGACTCCTGAGCCCTTATGGGCAGTGTTTTCACCACACCCAGAAGTGCAGCCAGAATCAAGCATCTGGAGCACTTCCGGGTGCCTTATAAAAGGAACCAGCAGCCACCAGTGAGGAGGCTGAGTCGAGAGGAGGAGGAATGCTTGCCAAGAGGAGTGGTGGAGAAGAGTGTGTTGTAGTGTGCTTTGCTTTGATTTATTTGGTGTGCTTTGGGACTGTGTTGTGCCTGTGGAACACGGGGAAGATGTGCTCAAGAGGTGAAGAAAATAAATCTTTTTGTTAATTTTTACGTACCTCTGGTGTCAGTCTGTGTCGGGAAAAGCTTTGTCAGAGTGAGAGAACACTGCAGATTAAAATGTAGGACATTAGTTGAGCACATGTTATTTATACATGCAAATCATAATTTATAGACTTTGAATTTTTATTTAGTCAAACCACTTGGCTTAAGAACTGTAATAAGAATTTAAGTTTAATGTCACTGTGCTCTGTACAATAATTTTATAAATCCACTCACATGTACAGGCCAGGCCAAAGTTTAGAACTGCTAGGCAAGCATTTAAAGAAAGAAGGTACAACTATGAAAATGGGCATTGTACTATTTCTGTATGTTAGAGATGAAATGGAATCCTCTCCTTCCCTTGTTTGGAATCTAAGTAAGGGCCTGCACATGGAGAAGACAGTATAAAAAGACTTGGACAGCAGCCAAATACTTTGAAGCCAACGGACGGATGGGTGATAACGTCATCCGTCCTGAAAATCCTTTCAGCGCAGCGACGAAAAATGGCAGGCTGTATAGATCAATATCCCACCTTGGTAATGTCTTGCTATGGCTTCCCATCTGTAATGCCACGTAAATCGGCATTAAAGAAAGCTAAGTTATTTTATCTTATGTGATTTTTACCGCCGTATCACTATGAGAGAGGTATCGCCTTTTAATATCATATCTATATAGTTTTCAGTTGCTTAAAACGCCACAATTACAAAAGAACTTATTCCAACTAGGGAGCTATTGCCCCCTAGAACCAAGTAGTTTATATTTATGATATGAGAAGTCTACAGGTTACAACAAAACAGTGTGAATTCATCTATAGAAGCACACAATAAAGAATACCGATATTCAATGGAATTCTAATTTCTTGTCTGTCTTTGTGATTAACAAATACTACACTTGTTGTGCTCATCTTTAAAATTTGTATTTCTAGTTATCTTAATTTTTGCTAACATTTCATGTTGTATGTAATGTAGCTTGCTTTCAAGTCATTTGGGATAAAGGTGTCTGTTACATAAACAATAATAATAGTAGTAGCGTTAATAATAGTAACATGATGTAAATTGACTTATTTTTTTCTACGGTCAACTGGTATGGCTTTTGGCTAATTTTCAACTCTAACAGTACTTCTTTGGAGTCTGGCAAAAAGCCCAGACTCCTACAGAAACTTAAAGGAAGGAAACAGAAAGATTAAGCTTTAAATCGCCTCATTCTTAACTGTTTAACATCTACTATATAGTTTGTCCACCAATACCAGAACTGACAAACCTTTCGTGATTTTGTCCTAAATCCATATATATTAAAGTAAAATGTATTAGAAAAAAATACAGAGAACTCATTTCTCGTATAAAGAGAAAAAGAAATTGAGCTTAATGGAACCAGCAACATAATTAATGCTCATTGGTTCTTGTAAAAAAATGAAAACAATGGCAGTAGTTTAAATTTTATATCTTAGACCATTTGAAGTGGAAATGATTTTAAGATTTCTGTCAGTGACAAATTACCATGTCATAAAATGAAGGCTGAAGTATTAATAATTATAGAATGCCAACAGAATGCATAAGTAGTGCAAGCAGAACAAAGTGAACCCTTTAACTGGGAGAAGAGAATATACAATAATTAATGACTGACACCTTAAGAAATCCTCTAAATAACAAATCATGTGCTGCCAGACGGTAAATGGCTTTCTATGTGAAAGGTCTTCAATGTATGTCATTCATCTGGGGGGAAGGTGGGCTGACATGTGAGGTGCACTTTCATCTCTATATAGTGAACTGTACTCATTATTGCAGGTCAGAGATATGGGTGAGTTGATTCCATTATACAATGGCTTTCTTAAGTCAACCGATAAACATGATTGAAAGGAAGTGCTTCATCCGCACTAAACAGACCAGCTATGTTGAGAGACAAAAAAATAAAAAAGAGTTAGCTACAAAAAGTGTTCAATAGGTCAAGTTTAATACTTTAAGCAAAACAAAAAAGATTTTTTCATTCACTCTGAGAATTGTAATAAAGGTTGGAGGTGCCGTAATCCTTGTCTATGTGGAAGAAATTTATCAGCAGTCTGCTTCATCCTTTGCTATTTTGCAAAGTGTTTTCTTACTTATTAAAAAAATCATGGAGCTCGTTTAATTATATTTATTTAATGCTGCTCTTTTTTCTTAAACAGGAATTCATTTTTTTACTAAAATACTGATACAATCAGTATTTTAGTTTAGCATTTGCATTTAATTTCATCTTTCTATTCAGGTTTATTGTCATGCTTATATAGTACAATGATATTGTTATTGTATGACACCCACGTACTGCTGGCAATAGTAGAATATCATCAGCAGAGAGATTCAAAAAACAGAACCTATACACTCCTGCAGTCAGTACAGTTATAGAGTTAATGAAAAACTGCTCTGTACCCCTGTCACCTTAGTGTAAAAATTGCACCTGTATCAAGTGGTGTGACTGTTAATTTTCCAGAATGAAGTAGGGAGAAAAGTGTCTGAGAAGTATAGCTGAGGTCTTTAATGATTCTGTAGGCCATTCTAGGGCAGCGTATAACGTGCATGTTCTGGGTAGAGGGGAGCTCAAATATTCTGGCTTGACTTCACAAATCAGATAAGATATATACAGTAAATACATTTACTGGTGCAGTACCTGCTCAGCCAAGGACCACAAAATATCTACAGAGAATTGTGATCTCAAGGAAAATGATACAAGACAGGATCTTATGCTGAATGGAAACTTAAAGAAGTAATTTGAAGAAAAATATTGTTAGCATAGTATAATTAACTTGTTTATGATTATCACCAGAGATATCTTGTCGTTGTAGGTGATGGTAGTTAAATAGGTCTCATGCCAGATCACATTCTGACTTCATGTAAGGGGTTCCCTTGGTTCTCTTGGTACAACACTGAGACCAACCCCTCTTTCCAAAGAGTCTCATTATGGTTGCTTTGGTTGCCATTGGTTTGTTCACATCCACCTAAACGAACTTTCAGGGAAATCACATCAGAGTTTGAAAAAACTGGTCCAGATGAATTGGCGTGAAAATGCCTAGTTAAGACTGGAGTTGCCCACCTCTGGTTAGAGGTTGAATGATTTAGATTTTGGTACTTTTTATGACTGACAATTTTAATATGGGACACAACTTTTATCCTGTTTTTGTATTACAATATCTTTTCGTTTTGTCTCTCGCTAACAAAAATTTCAGTGGAGTAAACATTTAAATGTGATTTAGTAGTAATTGTGGCTTTCAATAGACAATATAACTGTTAATGTTTTACCATTTTGAAATAAACATATCAGATTAATTTAAATGATAGTGTAACTAAGATTGTAGCAACACTAGACATGATAAATAATCCTGTCACTGAGAAAAAACTGGAAATGATATAAATGAAATGTCTTTTATTTTCAATGTATAGCTTAGGTTATAATTATTTTACTGTGTTGTAATGAACATGGAAGATTATTTTAAGCAGGAATTCAGCAATATCATACTGTATGTGCTAATTAAAAACCTTGGAATCTTTCTCTGAGATTTTGTTTGGCATCAATGAATTCTCCATTCAAAACACTATGCTAAGCTTCATCTTTAGCTTGGCATGGAGCAGGCCAAGAGATGACACTTAGTTGTCTCTGTTGTTCAAATCTTCTTTGGTAGAACCAAAACCAGCCTGGATAAGCCTGGTGTCTCAGTTTAAGGGCGGCTTACTCACTATGCAGGCTTTGTGGAATACCCCTCAGATAACTTATCTGCAAGCGTAAACATGCTTAATTCGTCACCTAACTCTCTATCTTGCGAATGGAGAAATAGTATTTCAAGCCAATGAAAGGCAGACTGCAGCCACAGCACCATGGAAGACAGGAGTGTATGCCACATGCTCAAATGTTATTGGCACTGTATATTTTGTGACCTACAGCAACAGCAGTTTTACAGTGAAATAGCTTCTGGAGAAAGATAGCTTGAGACAAAGTAGATAAGACTAAGAGTTTTGTTATGATAATGTTATAATAGGAACTGTTTATATCTGCTCTTTCTAGCAGTCTTGCATAGTGTGATAAATGTCCCAGCTTTAAAGCATTCATAGTCCACACCATGTCACGGTGACAGAGCACACCTCTGTGCATCACTCAAACCTGGAACAATCATTATTAAAGTTAAATGTTATACCAACAATTATTATTTTATTAAGCAAATATATGGATGGAACATATGGAAGATAATGAAGAGAGCACAAAATATCAAAACACATTTATAGAAAATAAATTATAACTACTCCACTGGAAATGGGTCTAGATGCTAATTATTAGTGAATGACTCCTGTCTGGAATTCTGAGTGCCTCCAATACTGTTTCTCCTGCTCCTTCCAAATCCTTAATTTTATCATCTCTCCAGCCAGTCGATCCTTTACCCCAACCCATATTCTGACGCCAGGCTTGTTGTGAACATCCTGCGGATAAGAGGTTTTCAGGTGGAATAGAGAGCACATGTAATTGGACAGGAGATGGAAGGCAACCAAACTAACAGACAAAGACACATTTAAAGGGCAGGAAAGAGGGCAAAATACCAGGAAACTGTAAGAGTGAATAAATGCTACAATGCAAAAATCCAAAACACAATTGCAAGAAAGAAAATTAGAATACATGGTAATAGTCCTAAACTGTTTAGCTTTGACTAATCAACAAGATGGATGCAAAATAAGGAAAGGGGTCAAAGCTAGAATTGCTTACACTAGAGCTTTGTCATATTATGTAGACAAGATGTAATGACATGTCTCATATAAACAACAGCAGGCATAGACACTGTTAATAATATGGGTATGGCCAAGCTATCATGCAGTGATGGTGGCCATGACATTCTCTTTACTGTTTTTCCAGCTGGGACAAAAGTCACAGTAGCTACAGTACATTGCTCTGAACAAATGTCACACTACAGGCCAACTACTACAAAACAGTGCAGTACCATTTGCAGGGGCTATTATGAACAGATCCCCTGCAATTTTGGAATGGTTGCCATTGATTTCTTACACTTTAGTGGTGGAATTAAACAGGAATAATGCATATGCACCCTGTACTGAAATTAAATAATATCATCCCTGGAAATCAACCCTGATATTCTTATCAAAAATGTTGAGAAGCCACACCATACCCCACTTGCTCAGAGACTACATTCACAGAATATCATTCAAGAACTAATTTAAGACCTGTAAAGCTAAAGCTGTCAGTAAGTTGAGATGTACCTCTGCTCATTTTAAATATGAAACTTATTTAGTAATTTGAACTTTGGTTGCATCTAAACCCAGTACACAAAGTGTTTAGTAATGATAGTGCATACATAATATTGATGTAGATCTTCTTAGAATTAACCCCTATTTTGTGCAATTTAAACAGACCAGTCATTTCAATAGCTTATGTTTGAACTATGGAAAGAAGTTCCATATGGAAAGAAGGGGGTCATGTGACACTCCGTGTAGTGGGAATTGGGGGACACCAGCCTACACTCTAGGTGTCTAGTATTTGGGATCGAGCTTGACCAGGATGATGGTGTAAAACAGGGAGTCACAGACACAATAGGGTTGGGGTTTTGCAAAAATAAAGTGAGGTTTTATTTACAGGTGCACTTAAAGAAAAGCAAAAATAAAGTCCTGCGGAAAATAAATATCAATATACAGTCCAATACCGCAAAGAACACAAAAAACAGTTATAAGATAGAGCCCAAAAATTATGACTATTTACAGTATTTACAGTGCTGACTGAAAGTCCCAAACGAAAAAGAAAAATGCACACAAATTAATGAAACCCATACTGTACAGTATATACACAAAAATCTAAAATAAAGCAGTCTTCCTCTACAGTAATCCAAGTCAGGATGCAGCTCCTCCAAATAGTGTATAATACAGGGTTTACCAAAAACAAGAATATTCAAAATATAGAAAAAGAAAAAAGTGTATATCTATACTAATAAAAGGCAAAGCCCTCACTGACTGACTCACTCCCTCACTCATCACTAATTCTCCAACTTCCCATGTAGGTAGAAAGCTGAAATTTGGCAGGCTCATTCCTAACACCTTACTTACAAAAGTTAAGCAGGTTTCATTTTGAAATCCTACACGTAACGGTCATAACGGTCGATAACGGTCGACAACGTCCGCCATGTTGAACTTTCTTATTTATGGCCCCATCTTCACGAAATTTGGTAGGCGGCTTCCCTGCGCTAACCGAAACCGATGTACTTACTTATTTCGATGGTATGACACCACTGTCGGACACCATATTGAACTTTCCAACGTCACCAATTTTCCAACTTCCCGTGCAGGTAGAAGGCTGACCCCATCTTCACGAAATTTGGTAGGTGGCTTCCCTGCGCTAACCAAAACCGATGTACGTACTTATTTCGGTGATATGACGCGACTGTCGGCCGCCATTTTGAATTTTCCAACGTCACTAATTCTCTAACTTCCCGTGTAGGTAGCAGGCTGAAATTTGGTACTTATTTCGGTGGTATGATGCCACTGTCGGCCGCCATATTAAACTTTTAACGGAAACCGGTGTATGTACTTATTTCGTTGGTATGACACCACTGTCGGCCGCCATATTGAACTTTCCAAGGTCACAACTTCCCGTGTAGGTAGAAGGCTGAAATTTGGCAGGCTCATTCCTTTCAGCTTACTTACAAAAGTTTAGCAGGTTTCATTTTTGAAATTCTACGGGTAACGGTCATAACGGTCAACAATGTCCGCCATGTTGAACTTTCTTATTTACGGCCCCATCTTCACGAAATTTGGTAGGTGGCTTCCCTGAGGTAACCGAAACCAATGTACGTACTTATTTCGGTGGTATGACACCACTGTCAGCCGCCATATTGAACTTTCCAACGTCACTAATTCTCCAGCTTCCCGTGTAGGTAGAAGGCTGAAATTTGGCAGGCTCATTCCTTACAGCTTACTTACAAAAGTTAAGCAGGTTTCATTTCGAAATTCTACACGTAACAGTCATAACGGTCAACAACGTCCGCCATGTTGAACTTTCTTATTTATGGCCCCATCTTCTTGAAATTTGGTAGGCGGCTTCCCTGCGCTAACCGAAACCAATGTACGTACTTATTTCGGTGGTATGATGCCACTGTCGGCTGCCATATTGAACTTTTCAACAGTCTTTGTTACTTATGGGCCCATCTTCAAGAAATTTGGTACACGGGTTCCCAACGCTAACTGAATCCTACTTACGTACATATATACATCCATAGCCTGCAGCTCGGTCACCGTGTGAGGTGGCGTTGGGTCCCCCATCCCAACGCCTCCCATGTTGTTGGCTGCCTGCCTATATAAGGCCGCCCGTCGCACCAGTCTGTACATTCCCTTCCTTGCTTCGCCACAGGATTCACGTCTCCCTACTGATAACTACAGCCTTTTTATTTAATCCACGGCTTCTCCGCTGTTTTATTGTTTGTGTATTACAATTATTTTTATTGTATAGGTATTTTAGACTTACTTTACATTGTTCAGGTACCCATTTCCTTTAACAATCCCACCCCCATTACTATGTCTATCGAGGTGATCACTATCGATCAAAGAACTGTCACTTACTGAGTGGTTTCCATGCCCGGAGATGGCACCTACCTTTTCCATTCTCTGTGTTACATATTGAACGGCCATATCAAGCTCACTCTTGATATCCGGAGGAACATTGTGTCTTATGTATTGAATGACTGGGACAGGTTCAAGGTGTGGACTGATGACGGTACAGGCGATAATTATACTACACAGGAGCACTAGAAGATTGAAATGCTTAAGCCCTTCACCTATGCATCTGCATGTCAGTTGATGGCTGCCGCTGAATTGTTCGGTTGTCGCTTTCAAGTGTACCGAAATAGCCAAATATTTTACACCTTTGGACAACCGCCAATGCCTCTTAAACATCTTAGATTGAAAGGTGACGATTTCAGTAGTGGACACTTTGATGTTTATGAATGTTTAAACTCTCAAAAGCTGGATGTGATTTTATCGATGAAACCGGTTGTGTGCTTACAACGTTTGAAAGATGCCGAATGTCACTTCAACACAAAATATTTACAAAAATCAAGTCACAAGCAGTAGGGCTTGGTAAATTCAAGACCGTGTTCTACCTACCTACCTACCTACCCCTCTCTCTCTCTCTCTCTCTCTGCACGATCTAGCCAGAAGACCCCCTCTAGAGGACAGAAATTCCCTTTTGTATTCGGAACCCTCCCGCCTACCAAGTAAGCCATCGAATGTCATCCTTTCATGGGCATGAGATGACGTGGGTGCATCTGCGAAAAGTGATGTCACCCTGCACAATTTACTATAAGGCCAGGTTTATACTTCACGTGACTCGATACAATGCATGCTCCAGCGGACGGTACCGCTACTGAAACATTTTAGGCCGGGTTTATACTTCACACGAAACGACGCATGCTGCAGCGGACATTCCTGCTACGCAAGCGTTTTACTGTTTATACTTGCACACATACTTTACATAAATCTTGAGGAGTCCACCAGGTAGCAGTGCGAGATATTATCACGGTAAGAACACGTTCGGCTTCGCTGTGTTGTGAATTGCCTGGAACACCCATTAAATTCTGATTACTGCAATATCTCTGAAAAGGATGTTTAATGATTAAATCAATCAATCCAGGGATGTGAACATGTACACTAAAGGGAGGGAATACCAGCGACGTGACTCCCTGCGAGACAGCAGAGCTACCGCTCCGCCACCATGTCACCCCCATGTGTGTAATTATTAAATGTGTTCATTATTTAAATGAAATTAACAATTTATCTGTAAAAATGTAACATACATACTTTAATGCATTTCATTATGAAAGTGATATCAAGTATAAATCTTAGGATTCTAAATGTGCAGAGATTTGGAATATCATAAATTTTATGTGTTCTGTGTGGTGATTGCTGCTGTCAGGTCAGGAGTAAGCCCCAGACAAAAAGACAGCACAAAAGATGGTATGCGAGACTTTTAAAATATATTGTGTCATTACGATCGGGAATATGCAACGCTTTAATATAAAAGCACCACACATGCATTTGTATGTCAGCATTTTGCTTCACCACATCGAACCATTCATCAAACATCGAAGCACACACATCGATCTCGTAGGATCCGCAAAGCATCTTTCTGTCACATGTAGATAGTAAACAGAGACTCTGATGTCACATTTCAACTTTTATCACACTGCGCCCCCCGACTTTTTGCTGGTACTGCAACTCACGTAGTGTTAATTTCTGAAGACCTGCTCAGAGTACACGTCAAATGAACGCTGGGAACGTGTGGCAGCCATGATGTGTACGCGTACGCATTCTGAGTGTGAAGTATAAATGAGTCCTTTCTGTTCATACTTGCGTGTGTACTTTATGTAAATCTGGAAGATTCCACAAGGTTCAGTGTGAGATATCATCACGGTGAGAAAACATTCAGCTTCGCTGTTTTGTTAATTGCCTGAAACATCCATTAAATTCCGAAGACACCTTACACCAATATCTCTGAAAAGGAGGTTTAATGATTAAATCCATCAATCCAGGGGTGTGCCCATTCCAGCTAGCATTAGGCACAAGGCAGAAACAATCCCTGGTCCAAACGGTCCATCAGCTCATCGCAAGGTGAATACAAGCACACTCATACACTAGCGTAACCAAATCCCCAAATCTGCATATCTTTGGAAGGAAACCAGAGCATACTGTGGAAACCCAGCAGTAAAACATGCAAACTCTAGGCAGGGAACACCAGCGATGTGACTCCCTGCAGGACAGCAGCGCTACCACTCTGCCACCATGTCACCCCCCTCCCCCCACCACATTGAACCATTCATCAAACATAGAAGCAGGCAGATCGATCACGGAGGATCCTCAAAGCGGCTTTCAGTCACATGTAGATAGTAAACAGAGACTCTGACATCACATTCCAACTTTTATCATACTGCGACTTTTTGCTAGGATTGCAACTCACACACGCGCGCGTTAATTTCTGAGGACCTGCTCAGAGGACGTGTCAAATGAATGCTGGGAACGCGTGGCTGCCATGATGCTTGTGCGTTCTGAGCTTGAAGTATAAACGAGCCCTAAAAGTGAGAGCAGCCGGCATGCATGCACATAGCTATGTCGGCATTTGAGTCACGTACTGCACTTCTCCCAAAAAACTGAAGGTAAGCATTTTTTTTCTTCCCTTCCCAAAGCTACTGCCCAGACAACTGCCGATACGGGATCCCTTTTATAAGCCTTGGCAAGGTGATACTACAACGCTTTGCACTTTAACTGACTTTTCTAGCGTTATGAGGTTGGTTGCGGGAGGCACGAGCACAAAGTGGGAGTCGGATAACGCCACTCCAGCTGGACATCTTTCCACTCCTATATGAGACCCAGAAGGCCTTAATATAGTCTTTGAAGATGTCCATCTACACTTTGTAAATGGACAAAAAGGCAAGCTTTTATTCTTTATACTTTTTGTCCTTTTTTCCCAAACAAATGCCTCTCTCATAACCCTGCAGAGGACACAAAACTATTTTTTTTATTGCTAGTAATGCCAGTTAGGCACATTACCATGGGTCACCAAATGAATGCAAAATTTCACACAAGGGCACTGAACTTTTCAGGAGCTTTGAAGATCAGCACCTCTGTTTTTGTTTATTCATTTTTAAATAATATGTAGATTTAGCTTAAACTAATCAAAATTTGTTTAATTTCTTATCAGCTTCAATGAGTTGCTAGTGTTTCTAACTTCTTTTTATGTTTTTATTCAAAGTCTTTTAAATGCTTTGTAATGAAATTGTTGCCACATTTTATATGTTCTAATTAGGTGCCATTTCCCCTGACAACGTTACATCAAATAGCTGTTCTTGGCAGTTATTTAACTTTTGGCAATCCTGAAATGTAGTCAAGTCCCAAAGCTATCCTTTTTGGCTGCTTAGCTCACCTTATGGAAATTTCAGTTTGATTGACCCAAGCAGATTACCATTTTAATACATAGCTTCTGAAACATATTGTAGATATTATGATGGCGTAAAGCTATTTAATCTTGCAGACATAGTTTAAATAAATGAAAGTAACAACAAACTTTTAAAGAGAAGAAAATTACTTGAAGGTATAAATTTCAAATATTTATTGAAGGTATAAACTAGAGTTTAATTTTTGCCAATATGTGTTACAGCTTCAGATGCCATTGATGCTTTGTACATTTCTCAACTTCCTTTAAAATTTATAGTCTGAAAATACTTTTAAACAGTGTGGATGAAAAAACATATCAGAAGGGAGGTACATGTGTACAACTTGAAGTTCAAATTAAATAAGTATCTGTTAATAGATTTGCCTATATATACAACTTTGCCATTGGGCTGGCACCCTGCCCAGGGTTTGTTTCCTGCCTTGCACCCTGTGCTGGCTGGTATTGGCTCCAGCAGACCCTTGTGACCCTGTGTTAGGATATAGCAAGTAATAATGGATGGATGGATGGATAAAACTTTGCCCTAAGTACTCAAACACATCTGCTTTCATCTTTATAAAACTAGAAAAAAAAACTTAGTGGAAGCAGTGAAAGTCCCAGGCTGTAGGATTCAAATTGTGGCACTCCCAGGTGGGAGAAAAGGTTTACCTGTTTGGCAAGGTATTGTCAGAATGGAAATGGCCCTAGTGTGGTAAGTAAATCCTTGGAAGGCTGGTCCGAGACCACGGTTTCTCCTGATGAATAAGTGTACAGTCTGTACAGGGCTCAGGGAAACTAGAATCATCTTCAAACAGATCTACAATTGAGCAATGATTAAATTCCACAACGTTCTGACCTCAGGAAAAAAAAGTCTGAAATCCATCCTGTCCATAGTTAGCATTAGGGTTGTAATGAAGGCACAAAGGCAGGAGGAGAAGGCCAAGGTCATATGAGAAATATATGTGACAGAAAAGGAAAAGTGCCTTGCAGCACTTTTATTGTGGATAAGTAGGCGAGCTACCCCTTTTGAAAGACAAAGATTGACATTAGTGAATAAAGGCCCAGAACAATAATATGGCCGTCTGGTTTTATGTGTACTTTTTTGTTCAATTCTCTATTGTATCTCTTGTTTTTGAATGAGTCCATTGTTTTTAAGTTATGTTTGACTCCCTTGGCATTAAGGTAGCAGTATAAAGTTTTTATGACATTCTGGCCAAAAGCATGGTCAGGAAAAAGATGGTGCTTTGACTGTTTACACTAATGAACAATTTCAGTTGTGTCAGGCCACCATGTCATGGCTAATAATAGAGAAAGGAAATGTCAGAGACATAAAATGTAGAAAGCTTTGGGCCTGGATCCAGGGAAAATGTTTCACATGAATGCAGGCCAGTTTTCAATACACACTTTGAAGATACATTCATCACATCACTGTTTTGTGCATAATAAATATAGAGGTTAAACAGCATCAGTGATGTTTCTATTTTCAAAGTAGCTCTTATTAATGCTAAATAATGCAAATAGTTTCAAGTAAAAACTGTACTGATTGCTTAAGAAATTCTTCAGTTATTTGAAATAAAAGTATATACTGTAGTAACATTTTGCTAATCTTATTAAACAGGATGAACTAATTAATAAATTAAGCATATTTTATTAAAGTAACCCAGTACATTCTGGATGTAAATGAACAGGACTAGAGCAAAGGAGCTTTCTGTTCATATTACAGCTTTATTAGTTTTAGTTAATTACAGCCTCAAAAAGGAATGCTTTATAATAGCTGCTGCAGCTGATGGATGAATGTAGCAGAATTTATAAGAATAGTGTAAACAGCAATTGAAACATTTTGTATGTGAACGCAGATTAATTTTCTTCCATTTTGCTTACTATAATTTCTAAATTATTTGCTGTAAACCCCTCACTTATCCAACTGAATTGTACAGACATACAAACACACTGTGGAAGATAGGAGGTATCCTTTAATCATCACTATACCCAGTATAGTAATGTCACTGAGGTCAAACTAATAGTAAAAGCCATATTTATTAGCAATATTATTATAATGGAAAGTGATAAAGATGGGCACATTAAAATAATATGTCCTTTTTCGCTGTCTATGAGGTTTAGGTCACACACAGGGGTTAAAATCTGGAGGTAATAGATGCCAAACACTAGATTCAAATGTATTAATGATCTATTTTCAAAGAATGATTCATTTAAGTCAGGATACAGGGCCACTTGAACCGATTTCACTAGCACTGGTTGCAAACAAGAAGCAAAGTCTGGACAGGGTGCCAGTCCACTACAGAGCACTGTCAGACACACACCCATAAACACAATGGAAACAAGTCAGGGTGATCAATTAACCTTAACACACGCTTTTGATATGTTGTGGGGAAACCAGAATGGACAATGGCCTAATCCAATCCATGTTGCAAAAAAAAATAAAAATAGTTGTAAGGTAGTAATAATTGAAAAGATACCCTAGTTTATTCCAGCATGCAAATTCTTTACATAAAAGGCAGTTGATCAAGTAGACATGCTGAATTGACCCAAACTAGAGGCAAAGCTGCAATCTAAGCAGACAGGCAAGGTTAAAATACCAAACATTTCAAAAAACAAAATAACACAACAAAGAAATTCACAAGGAAAAAAAGAAGAGACAAGAACACTCTCCTAAACCTCCCCATCACATGGCAGCTTAATAAATAAGGTTTCCATAGCTGTGTTTCCAATGCAGTTGTGTGCAAAATAGCAGCGACACTTCTGAAAAGTCGTCAAAACACGAATGCAAATGGTCTGTGTTTCCACTGAGTTATATTATGCAAATAAAGTGTGTTTTATCAACTAGAATTAAAAATGGCAACCGCTACGATGGATGCTGGTTCTGTTATTTCAATTGCATCTACAATCACTGTGTTTGTTTTTAATCGGAGGCAGGAAAACAAGTGAACACAAAAAAGGGAAAATGAACTCCCTATACTTAGCAGAGGCCATGTATTAAGGATTTCTTTGAAATTATCCACAGTGATTTTACTTAGATGCTGTGGGTACAAAATTTTAGGATAAGCAGCTCAACATTCGTGGAATTATGGAACACAATAGGCATTTCTTGTAGCCCCTGCCGTAGCATACAAGAGAGAGCTAGTCCAAAATGCATAGCCATAGCGATTTATAAAGTGGTTACCTATGCGGAGTACATGGTTGTTGCTGAGACTTTTGGTGTGAGCAAAACCACCGTTCACAGGTGTGTATATGTTCCAGACTAATGAGGCATACAGCATAGGCACATACAATTACAAGGCACACAAAATACCTCAGTTGTATGGTGCAGTTGGCAGATCACATATCCCTGTTCGTGCACCAAATGATGGGTATTGGGATTATGTTAACAGGATAGGCTGGACATCCATCGGACTGACTGATGATCAGGGACTTTTGTGTTGGGTCACTCAGTAGTCCTCATGATGCTATTGTATTCGCCATACCACATTTTCACAGGTATTTGAAAATTTACGTCATGTCATGTGACCATTGCAGTTTTGCAGGTTATCACTTTGTCGAATCACCTGAATAACCACCTTGAGCGAGCATATAAACTTTTTTTGCAATTCACCTGTTTCCATTGCCTGTTTTTTGTTTCATAATTTCAAAATGCACATTAAGGAGGTTAATGGAAACACAACTATTATCAATAAAGAAGAGGGGCATTGGCAAATGCAGTTAACACATACAGTATATAGCATAGTAAACTTCAGGTGGTAGTAAGTATAAGTGGCAGATCCAAGGAAGAATTCCCTTTATCATTGTACGGTATCTGTTCAAGGGTCACCTACAGTAACGACCTTGACCACAAGAAATTGATAATTTCACCATGATATACTATTAGAAGGTGTAGGAACCCTTCAGATGTTAACATCCTTTGGCAGAGAATAGTTTATATGGTTCTACTAGAAGGTAGACACAATTATATAATTAATTATAGAAATTAAATGTCCTTGCACTATTTTAATTCTTAATCCCCAAATAAAAGAGGTTTCGGAGCTGAATTAGACATCACATGATTACCAGTTTCTGGTGGCCTTGTCTTGGGCAAAGCATTAGATATATCTCATTCCTGATCTGAGACATTACAGCACATACAGACATGCACCTGATGAATTCTGAACTGATTTAATTTTTTGTGCCTTTTTCAGATTTCATTTTTCAATTAGCACAACAATATATGTATAAATGCAAAGTGATATTCACTGTTATTAAGATTTTTCACTAAACAGAGCATCCTAAAATTGTAAGAAATTGTCAAGAATAATTTTTATGTAATATATTTTAAAGGATGACTAAAGATGCAAAAACATTCCAGCTTTTTTCTAGTATTTTTTAATCATGCAGTAAAAGACGTTAAAAGAGGTTCATATTACCAATTCAGTGAAAAGATAAATTCAAAACTAAGGTATAATTAGTGTATGGGAGTGTTCTGCTGCAGAACCTAAATTATGGCAGAAAAAGGCTTGTAGCTGCTAATTGCTTCCATTGGTAGAGAAAAAGAAATCAAAAAATGATAGGATTCTATAATGCTCATTTTACTAGAAGATAATTAAATTTATAAATATTATACCATGCAGATAAATTATATTTTCATGGGGGCTGTGGAGACTCTGCATTAATTATCTTTTCAAATTCAGGCATGCAACAGGCAAATAGTGTATGCAGTAAGTACTGTAGTTGACCCATAATTAATGACCTTCAGGTAAAGGATTATATTCTTGTAAATAAATAGGCATTGAAATAGGTGAACTACAACTTTTTATAACAAACAGACAACAAAGGTATGCCCAATTGAGGATACCTTCAGTGTAGTTTCTAGCATGACTTTCTTTTGTTTTTGGAGCTGGTAAAATACTTGCATTTTATTGTCCTTCATAACTGTTACAGTATGTACCTGTGTGTGTTTATCTATTTTGTACATATATCTGATTTTAGAATATATATATTGATTGGCCACATCATTGAAACCTCCTGCCTAATATGGTGTAGGCCCCCCTTGGTGTTGCCAAAATAACTCTGACATATCAAGACAGGAACTTCACAAGACCTCTGAATATGTCCTGTGGTGTCTGACACCAAGACATTAGCAATAGATCCTCTAAGTCCTGTAAGTTGCTAGACGGGGCCTTCATGGATCTCACTTGTTTTTCAGCACATCTCATAGATACTTGATTGGATTGAGATGTGGGGAATTTGGAAGCCAATTCAACACCATGAACCCTTTGTCATTTTTCTCAAACCATTCTTGAACAATTTTTGCTGTGTGGAAGCCTGTATCATCATGGTGACAGAGACCACTGCCATCAGGGAATAACTTTGCCATAAAGGAGTGCACATGGTCTGCAACAATCTTTAGGTAGATGGTACCTGTCAAAGGAACATCCACATGAATGCCAGGACCCAAGGTTTTCCAGCAGAACATTGCCCAGAGCTTATCTTCTTCCCATAGTGCATCCTTCTGCCATTTCTTACCCAGGTAAATGATGCACACACGCCTGGCTATCCGCATGACCTAAAAGAAAATGTAATTCATCAGACCAGGCCACCTTCTTGCATTGCTCCATGGTCCAGTTCTGACACTTACATGCTTATTGAAGGTACTTTCAACCATGAACAGCGATCAGCATGGGCACTCGGACTGGTCTGTGGCTACGCAGCCCCATTTGTAGCAAGCTGCACTGCACTGTGTGTTCTGACACCTTTCTCTCATAGGCAGCATTAAGTTTTTCAGCAATTTGTGCTCAGTAGTTGTTTTTTGAGATAAGACCAGACAGACTAGTCTTCGCTGCCTATGTGAATCAATGAGCCTTGGAAACTCATGACTCTGTTGCTGGTTCTCCAGTTGTCCTTTCTTCATTTACTTTTGGTAGGTACTAACAACTGCATATTGGGAACCCCAAAAGACATGCCATTTAGGAGGTGCTCTGACCCAGTCATAGCTATCACAATCTGGCTCTTGTCAAAGCCGCTAAGATCCTTACACTTGCCCATTTTTTCACCTTCCAACGCATCACCTTCAAGAATTGATTGTTCACTTGCTGTCTGATTTTTCCAACCCCAAAACGATGTCATGGTAATGAGATAATCAATGTTATTCACTTCACCATTTAGAACTTATAATTTGTTGCTGATCAGTGTCTATATATATCATTTTCCCCTGATGATGACTCCTGGTAGCGGTTGAAAGGTTAAGAATAAAAAACATTTTAAGATACATGACTCATCTTTTCCCTTTAAGGATTTCTAGCTACAAATACGCAATTCATATAAGAGACCTTTGCTTATATTGTGACGTGTGAGTCCCTGTCTTGCACACCAAAACATGAGGCTGAGTCTCAGTACTTTAACAAAACCAACTTTATTCAGCTTGAAACAGGAACAGTGCGTTTATTTATTGCAGCGGGATCTACCATTCATACACAGACACAGCAATCAGGCAGAGTCATGGCCATGTTAGTGGCCAAGTAATCCTGTTTCCTGCATTTATAATGTTTCTTGCATCACCCATCGATGGCAAGCGCTTATATGGGCACTGCGATCGAATCGGATCTGCTTTAGCTGCGAGCTGCTACAGTGTTGGGTGCCCATGGTTGCCCCAGCAACTGATAAACTGTCTTCCACAGACGCGTTGATTGTGCTTCGGGATGCTGTCCGGCATGGCGTCCTTTTGGGGGCAGTCCAAAAAGAGTTTAGAAACTTTACCATCCAAGCTGGTCTCGGCTGGGCAAGAGAGAACGTCAGCATTGGTGTTTGAGCCCCAGGACGGTGGTGAACATCAAAAGCAAATGCCGGTAAACTGATAGACCACCAGGTGAGCCGGGCGTTCATATCCTTTTGTTTGTAGAGCCATTGCAGCGGGGCGTGGTCATTTACCAGGGTAAACTGTCATCCCCATAGATGGTAACGGAGGGCTTCCACCACCCACATAATCACTAAACACTACTTTTCAATTGTCGAATAATTAGGCTCCCTTGGGAACAGCTTTCTGCTGAGAAACGTGATGAGGTGTTCTTCCCCCTGAAAACATTGTGAGAGCACTGCTCCTAAACTTAAAGTGCTACCATCTGTTTGCAGAATAAATTCCTTTGAAAAGTCTGAGTTGCGCAGAACCGGGAATGATGATGAAGCAGCTTTTAGATCCTCAAAAGCTCTCTCAGAGGCATCAGTCCAGACAACACTATGATTCTTTCTGCCCTTTGTGAAGTCAGTGAGAGGTGTGGCCCGATGCGCAAAATTGGGAATGAACCACCTGTAATACCCCATGAGCCTGTGGAAGACACGAACCTGCCTTTGTGTTTCGGGACGGGGATATGCAAGCACCTCCCCCACCTTGTACATTTGAGGCTTGAGCAAACCCTTCACCATGGAATATCCTAGATAGTGGGTTTCTGACATACCCAGCTTGCACTTCTTAGGGTTGGCCATCAACCCCACCAGCCATAAACTGTCCAGTACTGGTGGAGGAGATGAGACTCCCATTCATTACTGAAAATTACCACATTGTCAAGATAGGCACCTGCATACACGGAATGGTGATGCAGTATCTGGGCCATCATTCTCTGAAAGGTCAGCAGTGCATCATGGAGACCAAAAGGGAGTGCCGTAAATTCAAACAACCCATTCGGAATGGCGAACACGGTTTTCTCACAACTAGACTCCTCCAAGGGGACCTACCAATAACCCTTTGTGAGATCAAGGGTGGAGATATATAAAGCCTGCCTGAGCTTTTTCAACAACTCGTCCACACATGGCATCAGGTATGTATCAAACTTGAAAATTTTGTTCAAACGTCTAAAATCAATACAGAACCAAACTGAATCGTTGGACTTTGAAATGAGTACAATTTGCTGCATAATGCCTAATTGGAGAATCTGTTGGAGTTCCTCGTGTATCACTTTCCTTGTTGCCTCTGGTGATACGGGGGCACTGGTACAGTAACACCGGGTGGAGTGACAATCCTGTGTTCTGCAATCGTCATCCGGCCAGGCGTGGCCTAGAAAACATCCTAGTACCCCTCGATCAGCGTTCCAATTCCGCTTTCTGGATGTCACTTAAATATGGGGGGGCCACTGAAGCTGTGACCAGGATTTTGTGATGGTCGTGCCACTCCTTTAAAAGATTAACATGCAAAATTTGTACAGGTTTCCGCCGCTGGGGAGTTCTGACTTTATAATTCACTCTTTAATCTTCTGCAGCAGCCGGCCCTTGCCATTCGGCCTGAAATTTATGTGGGTCGGATGGGATCAACACCAGCACACAATTACCCTTGTTAAACTCAAGGAGTTTAATGATGTTTTTGTGTCTCCTTCTCCCATTGCCGATGCTCCACCACAAGTGCAGACAATCTGGCAATCTGCTCTTGCAGCAAAACGACTCGGTCAACAAACCTTCCCCCAGGGGGTGTCTCACGAGTTCCTGTCCATTCATCCCAAAAAATGTCCAACACCCCTCATGGTCACAGGCCAAATAATAGTTCGAAGGGTCTTATCCTGATTCATGCATGCCTCCCGGACAGCAAACAAGAGGAAAGGTATAACTGTTTCCCAAGAAGTTGGATTGTCATGGGCTATCCAACGAATCATCTGTTTTAGGGTCTTATTAAATTGCTCAATTAAGCCATTCGTCTGTGGATGATATACCGTGGATTGTAACTGCTTAATTCCAAAACTTTTGCATAGCTGCTTCTTGATGCGAGATATAAAGGTTGTGCCCTGATCAGTGAGAATCTCTCGAGGGATACCAATACATGTGAACATATCCGAGAGTGCTTTTGCTACAGTTTGGGCATCCACCCGTCGCAGCACTACTACTTTCGGGTATCTTATGGCATAATAAATTAACACGAGCATATACTGAAAGCCACTTTTACTACTGGGAAGCGTGCCAACAATATTTAATCCCACTCTCTCAAAGGGGACATCTAAAATAGGTATCGGTACAAGGGGTGCCCTGGCTGGTCTGTGAGCGGAAACTATTTGATAGTTGGGACAGGCCTTACGAAATTGCTCCTCAACAAAAGCATTTGAAATGCGTTCCTTCATTTTTTCTGTGCCGAGGTGACCCCCAAAAAGTGACTGTGAGCGATTTTTTAAACCTTCTCCCTGTGCTCACTTGGTACTACCAACTGCTCTATATGCCCATCACCCATGCAATCAGAAATCACCCGAAACAGAAAACCATCCTTAAGTAAAAAATTAGGTGTTTTAAAATTCAGGCCCTCTTTCTCCCAATAATAAGAGTCATTTGCGACGTGGGCTTGTCTGAATGCAAAATCCAAGTTGTTTTCGGCATGATGTAGGTGAGCAAACTCTGCCTGGATTACAGTGTCTGCTTCCTCCGCGTTTGATGCTTGCCTCCCACTGCTACTGTGTCTGATGCAGCATCACACTCACATCCCCCTACTATTTTGTCTTCATCCGGGTCCATATTGAGTTTCCGGTCTGTGGAAGCTGCATGTTACGGCTTGGAAACGTTTGTCAGCTGTCCTGGGTTTTCACTCGAGGATTCGTCCCCAAGCTCACTGGACAACTTTGGGTCAATTTCAAACCTGTTTCTTTGACTGACATTGTCTGTGGTGAGCCCCTCTGTATCCACTATGGGGGTAGACACTCTGCAGGTGACCAAGACCCATGGGAAGAAGGCATTCCTTTTTCCTATTAGGAGTGGCTAGGATGAGTTGTTGGATATGGCAGTCCAAACTTAAAGTGCTTCCCTTTAAATTTCAGAGGGAGTAATATAGTCTCATATGTTATAATGTTCTCATAGACACAAAGGATGTTTACTTCGTCTATAGCCTTATAAGGGGTCTGCTGGACCAAGTCATGGCGGACTACACAGAGGTTGCTACCAGAGTCCAACAGTGCCGAGCATTCCCATCCGGCCAATGTAATAGAGACCTTAAAATTGTCCTCCTTTAACATCTCGGGGGAAACTTGCAAGCTGTAAATCTGGGCCAGACCAATAGCCATTGTTTTTGCAGGTGGGAAGTGACACTTCCTAGCTAGATGTCCCAGTTGATCACAGCGAAAGAAGCTGCGTTTAGTCTGCACTATAGTGTTCACACTTTGGCGTCTTCTATTTATAGTGCTGGTGACCCTGAAGGTCTGTGCTGGCTGGATCAAAATCATGGTCAAGCCTGGGTAGCCCCATTGTTTCCAGATGGCTTGTGCACCCTCTAGTCAGTGGGTCAGATCCTGCAGCAAGTGGACGTCTATCCCTGACAGGACTGCATCTATAACGTGCTTCTCCACAGTGTGCTTGAAATGGTCTCCGCGGATCCAGCTTTGAATCAGGTCCAGTAAGCCCTGGATCTGTCCTCGTACAGGGCAATCCAGATCAATAGGCTCCAGCCAAAACTGGAGCCCCTTGACCACTGGGCTCACAGCTGTGCAGAGTAGGATCTGTTGCTTTATGTAGTCATAATCAACAAGCCTTTAGGGAAGGAGATTCCATATGGCTTGGAGGGCTTCTCAAGTTAAAAATGGGGCTAAAATAGCTGTCCAGGTTCCACTGTCCCAGCGCATCAATGTTGCCATACGTTCAAGGCTGAATAGGAAACACTCAGGGTCGTCTGAGGGAGTCATTTTCGGCAACATGTCTCATGGCCACGGTAAGACAGCGGTGGCCGTCAGAGCCTCATCTTACTCTAGGTTTTGCTGTATTTCTTGGGGATCCATCGGTGCACGGACCCCACTTCTGGTACCATGTAACATGCACATACATATATATATGTACAATTTATAAAATATATCCACATACAAAGTAGGCCCCTATTTAACCTCCACATATTTAATTTAATATTTAATTTTATCCCGCATTTAAATTTTATTAATTCTATTGGTGACATTAAATAAAGTACTTGTCAATAGAATTATATTTTTTCAAACAGCGTTTACACTACAGCTAAAAGGGATTCTGTTTTGATTTTTACCTCATAACCGATTTTCCTTCTTTGTTTGACAGTTGAAATTTTTCTTTGCTGGTGACCTAAATCTGATATCAGTGTGTATAGATATCTTACTTGAATGGGTCCTGCAATTGCAAAACGAGTAAAAGCAATTTTGTCAGACAGATGTGACTTAATAGATTGCTGTTGCACTATTGTTTCAGTCCACGATATCTGAATTCAACTAGGAAAAAAAGAAAATGTAAAAATGTAGCTGTTGCTTAGTGCGCTGTTGTCACTGTCATATGTGTGCATATGACAAACGTGTATGTGACACTAGCGGTCAAACCAAGTTACCAGAGGTGCGAGTCATGCAGGCTAGCACTTGAAGAAGAACAAACAGTTCAGCTTCTAGCTTAGAATTACTTTACAGTGCAAATAACCTGGACTTTACTGGCAAGCTGTTCTGGAATTTCCAATTTAATTACTCTGTGGCTGTAATTTAAACACAGTGTTCTGACCAAGCACAAGTATGATCCAGTGGGAACCTAGAAAGACAGGCTTGGGAAGCAGCACTATTGTTCATTGGTGACTTGGTTTCATTTATTTCAATTTGGTTGGTTTGATGTGTTTATATAATTTAGCTTTGTAAGAAGATGATTTTGTGTTAGGGTTTCTTCTCTTTAGTGTACCAGTACTATAAACTGTTGAGTTGATTGGATCCATTTTCCCTCCTAGTCAGTTAAATTGTTGTTTCTCCTGAAAGGATCGAGAGAGAGAGAGGTTTGGAGCACACGCTGATACAGCATATTGCCGCACCCACCACATGACAAACCAACTCAGGCTGGCTGGGAAACAGATCTGTCTTTATTAATTCTGAGACAGCAGTATTTAGTGGATGGATGGGGGGGTAGTGGTTTTGGGGTCTCTGAAATGGTTTGAGAAGACTAGCATGAGAGTTGTGCACCCTCCAGTAGTGTGTGAGGCTGGGTTGCCTGTAGAATAGGAGAACATAAGCTGCTTTTTGCAGGAAAAATTTCTAGAGTTTTCTTTTGAATGAAGCTTTTTGGGTTGTTGCAGAGCACTGTTTTTGGTCCTTCTGGCTGTTTTATGTACCCAGAACTATGTGTTCTTTTAAGGAGCATTAATATTATGAATTCTACATTTTTGTAACTACCTGTCATCTTTATATTTCCTTTCATGGTTACCTTTGATCCCAATCAGTCTCAGACTACTAGAAGTACAGTAGATATGACAGAGGAGCCAAGACTGGTGGCAGTAAGCAAAATGTTGAGGTTTACGTTACATAACACTGGTTATGAAAGTGGTGTAAATCCTCCTAGAAAAGCTGTGCTTCTATGGATTTTTTTTTGTTGATCCAATTTCTCTAAAGAGACTGCATTCTTGTCACATATGAGTGGATAATACTAGCATTCTTAAATATAAAAAATAACTGCAGTGATACTATAAAAAAACTTAAACACAGCTAAACTAGGCCTGTAGTAATTGTATCCTGACAAATCATTAACATTTTTCTTCATTTAGAATTTTTCCCACATTTAACTATTTTTTTAGAAGAAAAATACTAAATGGTGGTCCTACTGTATATATTCATTACCTACATGCAGACAGAACTCATTAAGAAGACTAATAGGATATTGGGTTAAAATAAATAAAAACTGGGGTGACTCTGTTTAATAGCCCACAGTCTGATTGGAAGACAAAATAAACAAATGTTTCTTTTGTTCTTTAAAGGCAGCAAGATTTTTTTCAAAACAGTTTTGGTAATAGCCTGGAAAAAAATCAAACAAGATGTTAACAGATGATCGACTCTCCATCTCACCTTAGCAGGAAGAATTAATACTGTCAAAATGAACATCCTCCCTACGCTTCTGTTTCTATTTCAGAGCATCCCTATATGTGATAATAAATTGTTCTTTAAGATACTAGACTTAATTATAAACTAATTTATCTTGAATTCAAGACATCCACACATTCAAAAGGCAATTTTAAAGAGACCTAAAACAGATAATGCCAAGGCACTTCCTAACTTTTAATTTTATTACTAAGTAGCAAATATACACAATATAAATACCTGGAAAATGGCATAAAATAATTAATTTACACCAGCTTGGTTAGCAATCAAAATTAAATCTTGCTGTACTTCTTTATACACTGTGCTTTGTGCCGCAGTAAATATTAACTTTTGTCAATATACCAATAATCCAGTTGTCTACCAATCATTTGGAATATGGAACCAATGCAGGAAGCACTTTAAAGCAGAAAAGCTTTTATCTGTTGCTCCTCTACACAATAATAATTTTTTGGCCTTCTCAAACCTACTCAGTATTTAATCTATAGAATACGCTCAGGATTAGGACACTTCGAGAACTGTATATTAATAATGTTTTTGCATCTTATGAACAATTACATTTCAAAGTCAACTTTCCAACAACACAATGTTTCAAATATTTTGAAATTAGAAATCCTTATTAGTCTTGAAGACTCAGACAGCATGTCAACAATATATAAAAACATCTCAAAGAATCTTCCCTTCAATGATACTAGGGATGGTGGGAGAAAGACCTTTCAATCAATGTCTCAAAAAAGGAGAAGAAGTCATCCATACATTGAATACACTCTAGCTCTATATCCCCCGAGCACTAAATAATTCAACATCTTTCATCAGTTACACTGATCTTGTTTAACATTGTCCAAATTGTATCCAGGGCAAGATCCAACATCACAAATGCACCAAATTACTATAATTTTCAAAATAATCTTTAAATACTTATCAGACAGCTTTGGTGTCACAGTTACTTCTAACTCATTAACAGCTATATGTAGTCCAACTTAAAGCAGATAAGGACACGTTTATTGTAATAGTCTGTACCAGGCGTGGCCAAGTTCTTTAATGAGAAGAGTGACAAAATGGACACTTTTCATACAGATTTGAATGTTCAAGAACCACAGAAATAATTTCTTTTAAACTTTATTTAAAAGTATTACAAAAAAACTCATGAATTTGTTTTTATAGAATTTGAATGATGCAAAATTTAAAATTTACCAAAATCCTACTCACCAATGTAAAACATTTTCATTTTTCAAGTTAAAGGTTAAAATCTGTCTGAAAAGATGTTAAGACTGTTCTGAGAAGCTCCGTAAGGTGACTGTTAGTGAGGACAGCACTAGATTCACAGCTATAAGTCGACCCAAAAACAGAAAGAAGCTGAAAGCCAAATTCCTGAAGATTAGGATACTTTGCTTCTGGGATTTGAACCCAGAAGTCAATTAGAGATGAGCTTTTGTGTGCTAATTTCAAAGCCAAATCTTCTTGCAGCTCAATAAGCTCTGTTTCTAATGAAGTAACATCTAAGGCAAAAGGTGCAGCAACAGAACATCCATCACTGATGAAATTGATCACATACAGATTCAGAAGTAATTCAAAGTGGGGTTTCAGTTGTTTTAGTTTCTCAAACCTGTTCTCAAAATCATGATAAAGAGTTTCTAACATTTCATTAGATTGTTTCAGTTTACCATCTTGAATTCTAATGTTCTTAAAAGAAGCTAATCTTCATTTAAGTTTTGTAGCCCAATCTCTTTGAAAGTCATTGGGAAAGTTCTATAATAACTTATAGAACTAACTGTTCCTTTCTCAAAATGCCAGATTTAAATATTGGAGGTACTGCATTACATTTGTAAAGAACATCAGATCATGTTCCCTTTCATAAAAGAAATAATTGGTTCAGAAAGGGAAACAAACATATTTAAAAGATTGGTAGGTGACAGCCATCTTACAATACAGTAGAATAAAAGGTAGTTTGGCTCCAGTTCATCAATAAAATTTTTAAATTCGAAGTGTGTTTTGGCATTTGGCAAAATTTACAATTTCTAAAACACATTTTATGACATTGTTGAACTTGAAATGTTTCCTTACCAAAAGCTTTAGATGGATAATACAGTGAACAAACAGACATTCATGATAGTTGGGATTTTGTCTTATTTGTCCAACTAGTCCAGTCTTTTGACCTATCATAGCTGGATATCCATCAGTTGCAACATTGTCAAGTTTATGCAGTGGTAGTCGGGCATCTGACAAAGCTTTGTCAAGTGTCTTTTTTATGTCAATAACTTTTGTGGTTTTCCTTTAAGCTTATCAGATCTAAGAATTCTACTTTTACATTTCCAACATTGTGACAAAATATAGCCAGCTGAGGGGTATCTTGAATGTCAGTGGATTCATCCAGTGCTAAGCAGAAACTTGCACAGTTCTTCAGATCACTCTGTAGAGAACATGCGATTGCAGAACTTATTTCAGAAATATGTCTCTCAGTAGTGTGGCGGGAGATGTGAATTTGTTCTATTGCTTGTTTAAGTTTTGAGTTCTCTGGAGCAATAATATTAATAACATCACTAATATTCTTTTTTTACAAATTCCCGATGACTGTAAGGAAATTTACTTTGTGCAATATTCCAAGCTTTAACAAAACTAGCTTCAGCAGCTAAATCATTTTGCTTGCAGAAATAAAAATGCCTATTTTGTTGAGTTACTAAATTAGAAATTTTGTCTTATTTCTTTGCAGTACTGATTTAGGAGGAAAATCATATGCACTTTTTTCAAGATAAGATTCAAGTGATGCTTTAAATTAGTGCTTTGGCTTATGGTAGCTAGACCGATGAGACACAAAGCTTTATTATCCTTAACAGTGAAAACAAATTTGTCCTCCCATTGTTGGTTAAAAATTCTTGTTTTCTTGTTTGTATTTATGTTTTACACTTTTTCTGTTTTCTTGTTCGTATTTATGTTTTACACTTTTCCATTTCGCAGTCATTTTAAAGAAGAATTTTATAAATTTAACTAAAATCAATCTTTACTATAAATTACAAAAGTATTTACATCAGCACAAATTGCACAAGATATGTTCAATTACAGTAGCAAGTGAGGACTGAACTGAACAAGCAAAGAAGCGTCTTACATCCATTATCAAACAGGCGAGTCCATTTTAGAAACATGGGGGATACTCATACATTTGATATGCTGCTGCACTCAATGACGGGATTGATTCAATGATTTAAAATCTATTTAAATCTTTGAAAAACTCATTTATTCGTGTAGGAAAAATAACAAACTATATTGCATATATAATTATTTATTATATAATGCGTATTATTATACATTTTATAAAATTATAACTATTAAATTTTAGTTAAAATTACAATGAAGCCAAACAATTAATATTGTCTCAAGAGCTGTATAAAATACCTCTAAGAGCCTCACATGGCTTGAGAGCCACCATTTGGCCACCATTGCTCTATGTGATACTACTAGGACATAGACTTACTGTATCTTGCTTAAATGGCATAGCATTATAATTGAAAGACTTGAAATTGAATAAAAATTAAACAAAAGCAGAAGTTTACTTAAATCTCAGCTGATTTGAAAGGTGTTTGCGACTTGAAAGTTGTGTCTAGGGCTATACGCAGTCTCAAAGACATTTTGCAATGTACAGTTTTTCTTACAATGATTTCTTTTCTACCAGTGTTTCATTTTTACAGTTATAAACACCTAGTAAATTATGAATCAAGTTCTGAAACCTGTCTTGTCCTGAACTGATAATAATGTCAAACTGTAATCAAAAATTGGAATCCTTGTAGTCTTGTAGGAAAAATTCCATGGAGGAAAGAATATAGAAATGGTGAAATTAAATAATAAATACAAAAGATAACAGAAGGAACAGAAGGAAGTGTAAAGTGAAACATGAAAAAACAAACAACGCTATATTCTCTCTAAACTAACTTAAATGGATGTTGATTTGCTGCCTGACTGGAGGGATGACTTGCCCACTTGGACATCATACAGTACCAAACCAATATCTCCTCTCTTCACCTCCTCTCTTTCACTCGCTCTTAACCATGATCTTTCCACCATGGGCCAGATGAATACTTGCCACACATTTTCTCAATCTCTGGATAAAGTGTGGGTTATATCTCATCTAAGGGTCAAATCACAACATAATCTGGAATTAATAACAATGGACTAGTGCACAGACTAGAATCATCTGTACTCCAGAGAATTCTGTTCAGTTTATTTTGTCTCCACCTAGCCACACTTTATGTTCTATTTAGTGCCCTGCTAGGTTACAGTTAATTTCCTATTTTTAATTGTATTAGAATAGACTTCTATCAAATGGATTGTTACAATTTATGTAATTAATTAAGATATGTTTGGTATTCCCTTTTATTTAAACCTTAGAAAAAGAAATAATTTATTCACCTTAATAATAAGAGATTGTATATTTTCTTCTAAATCTGTAAACAGAAACAACCTGTACCAAGCCAGTGCTTTCTCTTTTCCAGTTTAATTGGACTGCTGAAGATGCCATTTCCATAGTTACTGAATAAACAAAAGGTAATGTGCTATACATGCCTTTATTCTTTCTTTATTGCCTGAGTTCCAAAATTGTTGCTCTCGTGTTTGATCTATTGAACTGATGATGTCAAGCAAGGACGGGGCATAGTCCATGTGCTGTAAATTAATAACCAATTATCACTTCATAGATTTTCTTTCAAAATAAGTTGCTAACTTTCCTTTTCTGAGTATAGTGTTGCTGTCTAAAGGTAATGCCTAGCGCAATACTTAGGTCACATGTATTGTGCAATTATGTATCCATTCAAGAAAAAAAAGCTAGCTGGAAATATAATCTGGCAATATTTCCATTAATGTTATTATATATCTTCAAATTTTACAATAGAAAATAATACTATAAAAAGCCTTAAAAGATGTGTTGTTTCTTTAAATCTAGCAGTTGTGATATTCTAGCCCAGTGTTTCCCAACCTCAGTCCTGGGGGCACACTGTAGCTGCAGGTTTTTGTTCCAACCAGATTCTGCCTTTAATTGGACTCCTAGGCTAATTAAGTCATGTGTTATTTCCCAAGTTCTGTGTTAGTTTGGTAAATAGAATATATATATATATATATATATATATATATATATATATATATATATATATATATATATATATATATATATATCTATACTAATAAAAGGCAAAGCCCTCACTCACTCACTCACTCACTCACTCACTGACTCACTCACTCACTCACTCACTGACTCATCACTAATTCTCCAACTTCCCGTGTGGGTGGAAGGCTGAAATTTGGCAGGTTGATTCCTTACAGCTTCCTTACAAAAGTTGGGCAGGTTTTATATCGAAATTCTACGCGTAATGGTCATAACTGGAAGCAGTTTTCTCCATTTACTGTAATGGAGATGAGCTTCAACGCCGTGGGCGGAGTTTCGTGTGACATCATCACGCCTCCCACGTAATCACGCAGTACATAGAAAACCAGGAAGACCTCAAAATGCGCTCAAGAAAACATGCATTATATAATTGAGAAGGCAGCGAAACAATAAGAAGCGAGTTCTGCTACTTCGGAAACAAAGCACGATGTAAACCTACACTTTAAATTAAGTTCATAGACAGGCTGCCGCTGGCGTTTGTAATTTAGTACCTGCCCATAGAAGGCCGTCCGTCAGCGGCAATCCAATAGCAAACTGCCACGGGTAAATATTCACGGGTGAAGGACTGTGCTTATGGAGAGGAAGATGAGATGGTCAGGGTGGTGTTTGACACAAACTCAGCGAAACTGCGAGAGAAAGTTTTAAGTGCCAGGACTAAGGTAACATTTAAATACAGCCATGGACATAGCACGAGATGGCACCAGCACAGCTGGGAACCTTCGATGCAAGTACACCGAGTGGCTCACGTGAACTGACGCAGTGCACAGATAAAAGCAACAGTTCCAAAGAGCTGAACAAAACCGAATTACACAGTTGAAAAGGCAGCAAAAATATGAAGCGCCTGATAAGCATATTCATAAATGCAGCTACTGTGGAAACAAAGCACACGGTGGAAAAAGTCAATGTCCCGCTAAAGGAAGACAGTGTAAAAAACCCGTGCATGCAGTGTGTCAGGTCTCAGATAAAGAAGAAGACGAGCTGTTTATTGATGCAGTAAGAAACGAATCGATGAATGAAACCTGTCATCTTTACAACGATTGACAAACACGGAATGTAACTTGAACACAACACATCGCATAAATACGACCCTGATTGAAAGAAATAATGATAATCAAATCCTTGATGACAGCAACATTCAATAACACTCACAAAACAATTACTGTATATTGACAATCATGTTACGTTATTTTTAAAATGTTCCCTTTTCTTTTTCATAACTTCTACTTCTCCACTGCGATACACGGGTATATATTTAAATGTATATATATACCCTATCTACAGTACATACTCCCGCATAGACAAGCCACATGCTGTGGCTCAATTGTAGAGTCTTCGCCTCTAATGCCGACGTTCGAGGTTCGATTCCCGAGAGGGGATGCACTGAGTATGTACGCACGCTACTGATTCATTTTACCTTCGCATTTCCTTGGTTTGGGACGTATGAAAAATATTCGGTTAACGCAGAATCATGTTACGTTATTTTTAAAATGTTTCCCTTTATTAGCACAAGCACAGCTGAGAAGCTTCGATGCATGTACTCCATAACGCGTTAAAAAATAACGCATTTAATCACACTTTCAATTCCAAGCAAACGGAACTTTTGTCAATGCATCATTTCCTGGTACATCCATTACACTGATGCACACATCACAGCTACAAAAATGTTAGAGTCGGAATAAAGCGCGTTCCTACGACTGATCATTTCGACTTCCGAGAAGCCTTGATAAAAGCATGGTTTTGTGCACAATGAAAAGCAAGCAAAATTAGATGCATTACAGAAAGCGGACTTTGTGGCTCTTACTGGGGATCATTGGACTTCCGTGACCGTTAGTAATTCTAATTACATCTAATTACAAAATGTTCAATGATCACACTGTTTTAGCCTAATGTACAAAATAATTTTGGCTAAGGTTACTCAGAGTTTAAAGATTAAGTTGGTCAAATTACCTTTTATGTTTCTGACTTATTTTTTCAGAAGAAAACTGCACTTTATGTTGAAATTTTGGTTATTATTATTTAAAGACAATACTATTCTGAAAATCTACTTAAAGTACTTAAACTACCACTTTATTTTTAAGTCTGCCCAATTTTAACCAGGGATGATATTTTTGTTTCTGTTTTGAATTCAAATGCAGTTTAAAGGCTTTTTTTTCAGAAATTAAAAGAGCTTCAGTTTACAATATTCATGTCCATGTCTATTATTTGATTCTGTCGCCCACTAAAACACTTTTAAATTAAAAAAAAACATTTGCGATTTGGGGCAAATTTACGTGTGCGATTACATACGATTAATCAAGATTAATTCTTACACAGCCTCTAATTAATTGGATTAATTTTTTAATCGAGTCCCACCTAATATATATATATGTGGATATATATATGTAGATTTGTATATATAAATGTGTATATACAGTATATATGTAGATATGTATATGTGTATATACAGTATGTATATATACAGTATGTATATATATGTATGTGTGTATATGTATATATATATAACTGTGTATATATATGTGTATAGATGTATATATATATATTTATATATATATGCCAGAACACTCATGACAATGACAAAACAATTACATTGTCAATCATGTTACGTTATTATTAAAATGTTTCCTTTTCTTTTACTTCTCCTGCCAATCGCAGGTATTTTGCTATATATATATATATATATATATATATATATATACAGATATATATATATACAGATATATATAAATATATACAGATATATATAAATATATATATACAGATATATATAAATATATATATATATATATATAAATAGATAGATATGACAACAACACTCAATATCAATGACAAAACAATTACATTAACAATCATCTTACGTTATTTTTAAAATGTTTGCTTTTCATTTTCATAACTTCTTTAACACACTACTTCTCCGCTGGCTGGTATATATATATATATATATATATATATATATATATATATATATATATATATATATATATATATATATATATATAATGTACCAAACAGTTATATGGGAATAACGTATTTTTTTCTTTTTAACAATATTTTCATCTTGATTTTCATTCTACTTTTCTAGGTGTTCTAATTGTTTAATTATTCCATTATTTACTAATAAATTAATTAGTGAGTCTGATACTAAAGTAGTTGCAGCCTTTGATTATTCAGTGTTGTTTGCCATAGTGTCTGCTCTGCTCATTTTCAATTGTCATTAATAAGATACAATGAAGGGGAAAAACTGCACAGAGAAAGGGCAAAATATAATGAAATCAACAAAAGAGAGTCTATAGCAAAAGCAGAAATATTTCTAAATGTCTTATAAATGTAAAAATCATGCTGCTGTGCTTTTCTGAATGTAGAATAAAAAAAATAATACCGGCTAATTAAATGAGATCAGTGCTATCAGGTGTTGTCACTGATTTGGAATCTGGCTGGAATTTAAAACCCTGCAGCCACAGTATTCAAAAGGACCAAGGTTGGGAAACACTGCTCTAACCTATAACAGAGCAATATCAGAACATGTGCCCAATTATTCTATAAATTTAAGGCACTAAGACTACAAATACAAAAAATATACATTGGTAGAAATTTAAAACCTTACTGTTACATACTGTTGCTAGTTGGTCATTCCCCAATAATTTTATTTCTGTTGTAATATTCCAACACAGTATTTCTCACTGAAATCAGATATAGCAGTGGGGACATCCCTTTTTGGGGGATGAAGGGAGGAGCATGGGTCTCCCAAGAAGATGTCACTATCTCAGTCACATGATCATTTAATGTTATTTGACAGTTCTATTTTTGTGATTTATTCATACTTATTTTTAAATCAAATGCTTTATGGTATTGATTGTTACTATTTTTCAATGTGTTAATCTGGTAATTAAAAAAAAAACAAATACAACTGAACGTTACTAATTATTTGTATTAACAATAAAATAAAATTAATAAATAAGTTAAAAATAATTAGTAACAATAAACACACAGAATTTTCAATAAAAATAGTATTTTTAATAAATAAAGGTTAAAATATAGTGTTGTTGAATGCTTTGGTATATTCAAAAGGTATTCATTTTTTGTAGAACATGAAGCTATGATGTAATTTAAATTACATTTACTACTTACGTAGCCACAATCCCACAATGGATAAAAGCTGGTTTAGAAAATAGAAGGAGATATGTTGGATAAGAAGGTTGTGCGCAAAGACTTCAGTATTCCCTTATTGTACAAAACACGCTCGTGATATTTAGTTGGACAAATCATTTGTGTTGAGTGATTTGGTAAAACGTTGAAGTCACAATAATGAATAAAATACTGTACTGCTTGACTGGCTTATCAGTGCAAGAGAATTATGTGGAAATCTGGTTGTCAGGTTGTCAGCTATGTAATCATAGTGTTCAAGATGATATATAGATAATAGATATACTGCATTTAAATAGCATATGGTATCAGGTTGATTTTACATGGAACGCTAGATCACCCAGAGTAGGCAGTGAATGTTACCTTTAAAGTGCAGCTAAAACAAAAGCACCAACAAATTAATTCAATAAAAAAGCCATCTACATGAGCAGTTTTCATGGCATGAACTGAGAAAAGTGTTAAATGTGAGAAATCATTAGGGATTTTCATGTATTAAAAAATTTTCTAGCATCAGCAGTGACATACATTTTGTATAAATATTATATTTTCTGTATGTGGGAAACAACGTGAGGAATGTTAGATCTAATGAGTACTTAGAGAATAATGCCAGGTAGTGTTTAAATTATAAAATAGAAATGTAACAAAATAGCTTTTTAAAAATCTGAGTCCTGTCACAACTTTATTTTTTAAGCCTTTGTACTTCAAAGTGGCACAGTGGTGTGCTACTTCTTCATAGATCCAGCATCCTGAGTTTGAATCCCACACGTGTTTGCTGCCTGTGTAGAGTGAGCACATCCTCTCTGTCACTGTATGGGTATTTCAGTTCTCCTCCTACATTTCCAATGGTGTGCATCATAGCCCCTAATGTCAGGTGATATACAGGATGTGCCCAGTTTAGGACTGGCACTCTCTCTTTTGGCTTTCCTGTAATTGTCCAGTCTACTGCTCTCTAAATTATAAAGGGTAAAAATGTATTACTCTTATATTGTTTTTAGACACATTTTCTCCAGCACCTCCATCTCATCCTGCTCTCTCCTCCCAACTTCAGAGGCTGGTTTCTGCTTTATTTTTAACTGACCTCAAATTCCTTTTCTTATTTTACCAACTTTTGCCTACTAATAAAAGAATGCTGTACAGATATACAACATATTACAGTAAGATTACAGATTGCGTCATCCCAGATAAACTTGGCTCTCTTTGATAGCACCAACCAACCTTATGTGTGCTGTTCTGAATGTTTTCAGTAATTGAAGACACAAAGTTACATCATGTTCCCTCCTTAGTCCTACTATATTCCTGCAATGAACTTTTTTACTGTTAGGTAATAAATGTGTTTGAAGTAATCATCACTGAATAGTAGCTTGATCTTAATGCATTCTGGTCTGTCCAGTCTTGACCTACTTTTGCCCTCTCTTTCACACTACTACCTTTTACCAGATTATAGCCTTACTGAACTAATCTTTCCATATACTGTAACCCAGTATCTACTCTCTTTAACCTATTTCCATTTGTGTTTTTTAGCCTTATATTAGTTATATTGTTCCTGTTCCTGTTACTTCTTTCTTTTAATGTGTCTCATTTGTTTCACTCAGCTATTATTTACTTTAGCAGCTAATGTATGCCGCTTAAGAAAAATGCAACTTTTTACCAATCTGTTTTGTTAAAGCTTCCATCACAGAAATATAAACCTATCCACCTTAATGAAAGGATAAAATGTCTGTCTTTTATGTGTCTCTATCAGTTTGAAAGATGGTGCATCACCAACATAAAATGCAGTTTATTTGTCATTCCAGTA